>NC_056741.1:61704864-61720215 GCF_019279795.1 Protopterus annectens | reverse complement strand
CTTGAGGCCATGGCTCTGGCACCAGTTGTCTGTTTCTATGAGGCCCTTTTGTAGGATGCTTGTGTTGGCTGGAAAGTCAATTATGGCGCCCAGTTTGTAGTCATCTGTGTACTTGGTCAGCCACAGTTCTTCCGTGTTTGCCTGTACCTCAGCGAAATATATACCGAACAAGAGAGGTCCCAGGACTGAGCCTTGTGGGATGCCACTTGTAACTGGTTTGGAGTCTGACATGGCTCCAGCAATTCTAACCATATAGGTTCTGTCAGCAGGCCAGTTTGCAACCCATCTAGTGACGCAAGGTTTATATTTAAGCTGGTGAGCTTATCTATAATGCTTTCGAGGAGTGGGAGTATTGCTCCCGAGGCTTTAAGTTCCAGGTAGGCTGTATAAACCACCTTCCTCATCAATGGCCTTGGTAGAGGCTGTTTCAAAAGAAATCCGACCAGGTTTAAGGCAGGATCTGCCCTTAACAAAGCCAAACTGGGTAGGATCAATGTCTGTAGGTCCCAATATCTTTGTTATGAGGTCCGCAGTGATCCTTTCCATGGCTTTGCAGATACCTTCAGATCCAGGCTTATGGAAGTGATAGTTTCCAGGATCCCATTGAGGCACCACCTTTGTGGAAGTGACCACTGTTGCTGTCGCCTCTCTTTGGGTACATATCCTGTAGTAAGGCTGAGATTGAACAGTAGTTTTATGTTTGGGTTTAGTTCTTCTTGGAGTTCATGTAGGATGCAGCCTGGGACACCATCTGGTTACATTGATGCTGTGTTGTTTTGCTTTGGAAGGGCGAAGCTACTTACCTGAGCATCTGAGATGTCAGGGGGCAGCACTCTGCTGGAGATAGATATTTGCCACTTTTGGTGGGGAAGGGGGAGAAGTTTGCGTGAACCTGTCAGCTAGGATGTTGGCAATGTCCTGTGGGTTTGGTGTATATTTTGTCATTTTTGTGGGCTAGCTTCTGAGCATATCTGGGAATTCCCCACCCAGGTTTCTAACATAACTAAAGAAAGCCTTGTGATTATCCTTAGTGTCTGTGCAATTTTTTCTCATCGGCTGGCCTTGAAGAGCGATTTTATGCAAAAGTGCCCGTAGTTTTTGCTAATACTGATCAGAGATGCCTTCCCTTTTTGGGATTTTGCTCTATCATGTAGTAGCTTCCTCCTTCTACTGTATAGTTTGTTTTGTATTAGAAGGTCCACCAGAACAGGGCGCCTGCTTTTAAGAGGATTGGGTCTTGGTTTTGTTTGGGATTGCATGATCCATGCATTCCTGAAGAGTGTTCATAGAATGCATTTATAAAAAGGATTCTGCTGTCTGGGCTGTATTTTTCCACAGGCCCAGGGGCTTCGAAGGATTCCACCTCGGTTTTAGGAGTGTGAAATTTGCTTTAGGAGGTTTTCACTGTGGTTTTCTAGGCAGGGGCTGGGTCGGGATGTGAATATTCTATTAGAGATTAGTTTATAGTCTGATCTTACCAGTGAAGGATACACTTGGTCTGGAACATAGAGTCCCCATATTGAGTGATGATCAGGTCAGTATATTTTCCCCTCTTGGATTAGTAACAAGCTGTTCCACCAGCATTTGAGTTTATAAATTCTAGGAACCTTTAGGCTAAGGTGTTGGAGCTAAATTAATGCTCCCAGTCTATGTTTAGGTAGATTGCAGTAAGCTAATATAATAGTGTTTGGAGACCTTCATGTACAGAGTTCTCAGAAGGCCAGTGGGATTCCTGGGTTTAGGAGGTGGTCTGCTTAGTAGGCTATAAACTGGAAGGCAGTTTACCTATTGAATTTATGGATAGTCTCTGATGTAGTGCTTTATTGCCTTAACCTGGAGGTTTAATTATCTTTGTGAATGTGATACTCCCCTCCTTTTTGGTTTTTGGTCCAAGTTTAGAGATTGAAAAACATGGGTATGAGGTATAACCTGGTAGTGCTGGGGTGCTCGAGAGCCTTAGACAGAGTTTCTGTTACTAACACAGATGCTCGATGTTCTCCATGCTAAGGAAGGTTTGCAGTGCATGCCATCTTGAGTTTAGACTTCTGGCATTGAGTAGCATTACCAATTTCTTATCCTTATGACACCTTGCCTATGGAGGTGGGTTTGTCCTTGAGCCTTGCCTAAAAAGCGCTATGGGGGTTGCAGAGCCTTTAGTATCAAAGCCAGGGGTGACAGGTGCAAGCCATCTAGCTGACATCGTGGCTTGTCGAGCATCATCTCAGGCTGACGGGCATTGGATCCCCTTTGAATGACACCGATGCGCCAAGCCAGTGTTGAAATTGATCATCTTGTCTTAATTTTGTGGCATCATTCTTGATAATAATACAAAAAGGAATCCATACTAGACTGGATCCTCTAAACCAATAGCACTATATCCAATGTACGTTACTGCCTGACTCTCAGTGACCACAATCCCACTTTCATCATAGGCCACAAGCTTAAATCAGTAAACTTCCCTCCTACTAAACCCCTTGCCCACAAAAACACAGACCACTTTTTTAGAAGCCTTAGAATCCTGCAACTGGTCTAAGCCACTCCTGCGAGACAATGCAGTGGGAATATTTCCAGCTCTACATTTCTAGGCGTCCTTGACCATTTGGCCCAATCAAACAAATTAGAATATGCTGTAGCCCTAGCTAGAAAATACACCACAAAGGAACGCTTGCTAAAAGAGGGACAAAGTCTTGTAAAATCTGGCATCAACACAAACACCCACAACTAGGCAAGCCTTCCTCGAACTTGAGAATAAGCAAAGAAACAAGTTAAGACTGACAAATAAAACACTACACTTCCTACAAAACTACAGTAACAACCCTCAAAGGAATTTTGGGGCTGCAGTAAACAACATCCTGGCAGCCCAGTAAATTCTACACCCCCAGTTTCAGAACTACTTTACACTCACTGTGCTTAAACTCATAAATTATACAAGCCCCACCAGCCTCCCAATCCTCTGAACACCAGGCAAACACTACCCCTTCCAAGCCAGTACCAATATCTACCATCCAAGAACTCTTAGCAAAGCAGGCAGACCACCCTCACTTGCTGACAATCTTTCTACCAAATACCTCCAACTCGCACCTGGGGCCATAGCCTGCCCGTCCACACTACTAATAAAATAGATCTGTGCCAAACAGCTGTTCCAACACTGTGGAAAACCTCTTTCATCATTCCTCTTCACAAGGTGGTCCCTCTACTGATCTCTCCACGACTACTGCAGCCCTAGCAGTCTCCTCTGCTCAAATTCTAAGATGCATTCACCCCGTTAACTCCCCTCCCACCTTCTCTAACAACCTTCTATCCAACTCCTGGCAAGCTACTGCCCATCTCACAGCACCACCACAGCTCTAATTAGCTTCACACCATAAGCAGATGCAGGAACCAAGGTAAGCTTGTCTCTGCCACCTTTCTAAGACTTATCCAACTGGCCCAGTACAGTTTCCAACAATAAACTCCTAACCTGTCTCTCCGATCTCAGCCTTAATGGCCCCGCAGCTATGGTTTTAGCAGCTATCTAAACAACTGCCATCAATCTGTCCCCATGCTCCCCCACACTCCCAGTCAGGGTTAGATTGCCCCAATGCTCCATCTCTGACTCCCTCCTGTTCAGCGTCTTTATAGAGCCAACTGCACTCAGCAACTACTAAAGTCAAAATAGTCCAAAGCACTTAGATGATGCAAGCTCTGATCTACTCCACATCAGCAATCCTTTGCTGGGAAATAGAAAATTGAAACAAACAAATCCCAATTAATATTAAGCTCGAAACACAACTTATGTTGTTCTACTAACAAGACCTATGATACTACCTTCTCTATATCCTCCAGCTAACAAGACCCTCTTCTTCACAGTCCAGGAAACTAAGTTACTTTAGGATTTAATCGACCAACAACTAAATACAACAAACCTTATATCCCTCTGTCTACAAAGTCACAGAAATGATGGACCCCGCCAGTGGCTAATAAATGGAGACCTAACTGAGCTAGAAGATGCCACCAGCAGAACCCATCTGCTACTTAATGCTACTGTATGCTTGCCCAGTGTTAACAAACCCTGAAATAAAACTAATAGTTTCCTTGCTATAACAAAATCACCAGGTTAGGTTTAATGCAGATCCTTCCTCTCACCCTGCCAATCCTTACAGTGGTTTGCGAATTCAAATTTTTTCTGATACCATAACTCAACCTGGCACACCAGATCTTTATATTATCCTGAAAAAACTCCTGCCCTGACCAGCCTCCTAAGCTTCTACAATTCAAATAGACAGTTACAATCCAGTAACAAAGCTCTGATAGAAATATCCAGTGTAAAAAACCAGCTCTGGGGACTCTTCCCTCATGAAGTTGCAAAAATATGGAATACCCTGGCTCCTGACCTCAGACTGCAAAATGTGCATCCTGCAAAACCTAAAATCTTAACTATGCACCAACCATCTATGTGACTGCAGTGGACTCCTGAACTCCACCCTGCTGAAGGAGGATTTACCTCCTAATGCTTTAGACAAACATATAATACTGTCTTACACTCTTTCTCTTTGAACATGCCAAATACTGTCTACATGCCTATACTATACTAAGGTCTGTAATGTAAAAACACTGCACTGCACCTACCTTGTCTATAAAGCGTATGATCGTCTTACTTTATCTCTGTATTAATAGCCTGTTAGCTTAACTTTCTACATGGGTTTCCTAAGCTTTGTCATCTTGATTTGTAGTATAAATTGTTCATTGCTCATAGCAACTCTTTGGAACTTTTCTCCCAGGACTCCAGCTAGAAAATGGACACTAGCCTGTCAGCTGGACTATCCTAGTAGAAACAACTGTTAAATATAAATAAATGCATAGAAAATATATAAATTATTTGCAAATCCAAATAGTGTTATCAGTTTATATCTATAATTATTTGTATATATATATATATATATATATATATATATATATATCTGATGATTAATTGGTGCTGAGTGGCGTTAATGCAACCAAGAGCGTTGTCCGATTTGATTCTCAGCTAGAAGCGTCTTCTGTGAGGAGACATGCATGAATAAATACAGCCGTTTGAAGGTTGTCGTCAGGGCTGGTAACTTTCGGCATATAAAAATCCCACTGCCAATCATTAAGCGGACGGAGTTCTGCTGTAAGCGACCTAATGCTGGGGAAAAACTGAAGATAATATATATATATATATATATATATATATATATATATATATATATACATATATAAAATCAGACTATTTCCAGTCTTAGGATTCTCATCATTATACAATTATGGATTTATCAAATGTTTAAAACTCTAGAAACATGACTCACTATAGAGACTTGTCCCTTATACAAGTGTTATAAATTTCTGTGTAAGGAGAAAAATCATCTAACTTTTCCCAGCAATTATAGATCTATACGTTTAATATACAAAATGTATCCTTGTTAGTGCGCATTAAAAGTAAGTTCTAACTATATGTTCTTCTTGGCCACAGACACATATGCACACCATAAAAGTTTAAAACATAAAGTACTTCATGACTTATAGATCTGACATGAATCTAAATTCGCTTTCCTTCTCTGCTAATGAGTGTAATTCCAAAGACCTCGACCTGCTTCCTCAGATCTCAGCCATCCGGCTGCACCCTTTCTACAGACCCTTATGACTAGATTTCACCACACAGATAACACCTTTTTCTGCAATAACTCCATAATTTGGGAATCACCCCCAACACATGGATCTAAAACAAATTAACCCATTCTGTAAACTTAGATCCAACCTAAAAAATTACTTGTATAGTCATAGCCATTGATGCTGTCACCACAATGTTTACATTTCTCCTCCCATATTTATTTATTTTTATTTTATTTGATGTTGGCTTACTGGGGTGGAGTCTTACTGGGTCTAGAACCCATTTTTCAGCAAAGGCCGAGGAAGAAAGCTCCACATACAGTACAATGCAAATACAGTGTAATCAGTACAATACATATCATATTAGAAATGCTATCAAAGTGGTTGAAAGACATAACCTATGCTTGCAGGATATTGCAAGCATATACTACACATCTAGACAATTCTATAGAGTTAAAACATTATAGACAGTAACAGTCACTCTCACCATATACATAGATGAGTAGATAGTGTCCAAAAATGGTTTACGTTTCTATATATCGCTTGAAGAGTCTTTTCTTTGAACATAAGATAAAACCAATTAAAAGCGAAAGCTGTAAACGCGAGAACAGCCACTTCATAGAATTTTTTCTCCTAGGGAGGTGTGACTAGTCTGCCTGGTGCAGGGCAGGCAATTAGAAGCTTGAAAACAGGTTGTTCAAAGTGGATACTGAATAAAGACAAGTTGGTTGGAAGTTCAAGACAGTTTAGTTCTAATGTAGTTTACACAGTGGTGTTTGACATTCTGATTTTGTGGCAAACTTTGCAACTTTGTTGTAGCACACTGTTTCATCTTGCTTAGGAGTAGGCATTTATGTTAGTTAGGACACTTTGTCTACTTTTATATCTGTTATACGTAACTCCACAGCTGAGACTCATGCTTTTTCCATCATACATCTCCGTCTCTATTTTGCTCTCCCTTTTTCTTTCATCTCGCTCCTCCCTTATCCTTTCCCACCATGTCTCTTAACCTTCAATGGTGTATTTATTAAATATAGCTCTTTCCATATTCCTCCACCAAATGTTATGCAACTGTAAAAGAACTATAAAGATGCCTAGAGCTTAGCCGTGTTACTGACTATCATTGTTTCATTCCTATGACTGCATTAACAGTTTTTCTCTTGAACTGGATTTATGCCAACTGAGCGATATTGGTCCAATAGAGGATCAATGGACTACCTTGAAACAATGTTAAATAAATAAATAAAATTAAAAGAAACAAATCATCAGCCTTGAGGGCTTCATCTCCTTGATGGGTCTAAAGAAGGTTGCCTTTCTGCCAACCTCATGTTTCACAGGCATTGGGGGGTGGATATGCCAGGTACACACACAACACTCTCTGCATAATGCATTAACTAACAGTCCTTACTTACATTTCGTCCTTCACTCTTTTGCTGATTATACAGGTCTAGTTTTTTATCTTTGCTATAGCAAATTAGTCCTGCATCTCATCTAAAGGACAATTACCTCAGGGATGTAGCCTCCCATTATGATGCTGCAGTGTCAGTAGGAACACTTGTCTCTAATGTAGGTAAAAGACCACAGCTAATATTCTGGGAATCAAATCTGACTGTATTTACATTATGAATCACTAATGAGTATTTCCATTTAATTTCTTTTCTTTTTCTCAAAGCTTTATAATGACCAAATATTCGACTAGAAAAACTACACTAAACAAAGCAATACGACAAATGCAATATATGGATATAAATCAAATGTAGCTAAAGCAACATTTTCGCTCAACATCTTGTCAAAACAGAAAAATCGAACTACATAAAATAAGCCAACATATATATGGGTTCCCTTCAGAATTTCGATTCCTAAAACCTCCAAATTTCATATGGTGGAGACCATATGATGAAGAGTTAGAACTTGAAATTTACGAAGATCTGCATACAACGCGGAATGGGAGATTTCCCTTTTTCACCAGCTGTAGTGCGATCTAGAATTGAAGCTATTTAAGTTAGCGGTGGAGTTTTATTTATTTTTAAGATAATAGAATTCGAAACTTGGATCATATGATCTTGACCATATGAAATTCGGGGATTTATTGATTGACTTATTCAGAAAATGAAATATATATATATATATATATATATATATATATATATATATATATATATATATATCTGTATTGTGTGTGTGTGTATTATTATTGTCTGTGTGTGTATATATATATATATATATATATCTGTGTGTGTGTGTGTGTGTGTGTGTGTGTGTGTGTGTGTGTGTGTGTGTGTGTATGTATATATATATATATATATATATATATATATATATATATATATAAATCATTTAATTTATGTCTATACTAGATGAGCACAGTCTCTATTTAATCTTTTGAACTAGAGAGCCTATTCTGCTTCCTCTGTACAGAGTTGAGTTAGAATATTAGAAGGAAGTTCCTCTGGGGACCAGAATGGAGGCCCATCCTATGGCCCGAGGAGAGAAGAATGGAGATTCTCAATGGGTAGAGTAGTTGGTGACTGGCTTGGGCCCTTTTTTTTTTTTTTTTGTTTTTTTTTGTTTTTTTTTTTTTTCTTTTTTTTTTTTTTTTTTTTTTTTTTTTTTTTTTCCCCCCCCCGTTATGAGTGCCTTTTTTGCATACTGATCAGAGATGCCTTCCCTTTTGGGATTTTGCTCTATCATGTAGTAGCTTCCTCCTTCTATGTAAGTTTGTTTATGGCTGGGGTCCACCAGACAGGGCCTGCTTTGGAGGATTGGGTCTTGGTTTTGTTTGGGATTGCATGATCCATGCATTCCTGAAGGTGTTCATAGAATGCATTTATAAAGGATTCTGCTGTCTGGGCTGTATTTTCCACAGGCCCAGGGGCTTTGAAGGATTCCACCTCGGTTTTTAGGAGTGTGAAATTTGCTTTAGAAGTTTTCACTGTGGTTTTCTGGGCAGGGTCTGGGATCGTGATGTGAATATTTATGGAGATTAGTTTATGGTCTGATCTTACCAGTGAAGGATACACTTCTGGTCTGGAGCATAGAGTCCCCATGTTGGTGATGATCAGGTCCAGTATGTTTTCCCCTCTTGTGGGAGTGGTAACAAGCTGTTCCATAGCATTTGAGTTTATAAATTCTAGGAACCTTTGGGCTAAGGTGTTGGAGCTAGAGTAATGCTCCCAGTCTATGTTTGGGTAGTTGCAGTCGCCCAATATAATGGTGTTTGGAGAGACCTTCATATTTTCCAGAGTTCTCAGGAAGGCCGAGTGGGATTCCTGGGTTTGGGAGGGTGGTCTGTAGCAGGCTATAAACTGGAAGGCAGTTTTACCCACTGTTAGTTGCACATGGATAGTCTCTGATGCTTCGTGCTGTGCCACCAACCTGGAGGTTTGAGTATCTTTGACGAATATTGATACTCCCCCTCCTTTTGTGGTTTGGTCCAAGTTTTGGGGTCGAAAAACATGGTATGAGGTATAACCTGGTAGTGCTGGGGTGCTCTCGAGCCTTGAACCAGGTTTCTGTTACTGCACAGATATCGATGTTCTCCATGCTAAGGAGAGTTTCGAGTGCATGCATCTTGAGGTTTAGACTTCTGGCATTGAGTAGCATTACTCTTAATTTCTTATCCCTTATGACACCTATGGAGGTGGGTTTGTCCTTTGAGCCTTGCCTAAAAAGGCACTATGGGGTTGCAGAGCCTTTGCCAATATCCAAAGCCCAGGGTGACAGGTGCAAGCCATCCCTAGCGAAGCATCGTGGCTTGTCGAGCATGTCATCGCAGGCTGACAGGCATTGGATCCCCTTTGAATGACACCGATACTTAAGCCAATTGTTGAAATTGATCATCTTGTCTTAATTTTGTGGCATCATTCTTGATATGTCCACAAAGGGAATCCATACTAGACTGGATCCTCACAAACCAGCCCAACACTGCCTATCAATGTGGAACACTGCCTAACTCTCTCAGTGACCACAATCCCACTTTCATCCTTAGACACAAATTTAAATCAGTAAACTTCCCCTCCCTACTACAAACCCAGGACCACAAAAACTTCCCCACAGACCACTTTTTAGAAGCCTCAGAATCCTGCAACTGGTCTAAAACCCTCCTATGAGACAATGCAGTAGAATATTTCAACTTTAAATTTCTAGACATCCTCAACCATCTAGTCCCAATCAAAACAATTAGAATATGTTGCAACCCTGCCCCCTGGCTAAAAAACACCACAAGAGCCTTACTAAATGTGAGGGACAAGGCTTGTAAAATCTGGCATCAACACAAAATACCCACAACTAGGCAAGCCTTCCTCGAACTTAGAAATAAAGCAAAGAAACAAGTTAAGACTAACAAGCTAAAACACTACACTTCCCTACAAAGGAAACACAGTAACAACCCTCAAAAATTGTGGGCTGCAGTAAACACCACCGCATCCCCAGTTTCAATGACTACTTTATCCACTGTACTTAAACTCATAAATTATACAAACCCCCACCAACCTCCCAATCCTCTGAACCCCAGGTAAACACTACCCCCTTCCCACTCAAGCCACTACCAATATCTACCATCCAAAAACTCTTAGCAAAACTTGAACCAACCACCCTCACTGCCGACAATCTTTCTACCGAATACCTCCAACTCGCACCCAGGACCATAGCCTACCCCATCACACTACTAATAAATAGATCTATTACCAAACAAGCTGTTCCAATATTGTAGAAAGCCTCTTTCATCATTCCCCTTCACAAGGGTGGTCCCTCTACCGATCTCTCTAACTACCAACCTATCGCAATCCTCTCACTCCTATCCAAAATTCTAGAAAGATGCATTCACCATCAACTCCTCTCCCACCTTCTCTCTAACAACCTTCTCTCCAACTCACAACATGGCTTCTTCCCATCTCACAGCACCACCACAGCTCTAATTAACTTCACTAACACCATAAACAGATACAGGAACCAAGGTAAACTTGTCTCTGCCACCTTTCTAGACTTATCCACAGCATTTGATACAGTTTCCCACAATAAACTCCTAACCTGTCTCTCAGATCTCAACCTTGACAACCCCACCCGGCTATGGTTTAATAGCTATCTAAGCAACTGCCATCAATCTGTCACATTAACTCCCCCCACACTCCCAGTCAAGGTTGGTGTACCCCAGTGCTCCATCCTTGGCTCCCTCCTGTTCAGCATCTTTATAAACCAACTCCACTCAGCAACTACAAAAGCCAAAATAGTCCAAAACACAGATGATACAACTCTGATCTGCTTCACCCCCAACAATCCTTTGCTGAAATAGAAAATTGGCTAAACAAATCCCAATTAATATTAAACCCAAAGAAAACACAACTTATCTTGTTCTACCCAACAAAGACCCATGATACTACCTTCTCTATATCCTCAGCTAACAAGACCCTCTTCTTCCCAGTCCCAGATACTAAGTTGCTAGGATTTACAATCGACCAGCAACTAAAATACAACAAGCATATATCCCCCACTGTCTCCAAAGTCCACAAGAAACGATGGACCCTTGATCGCTGTAAAAGGAACCTATCTTCCGAAGCTAGAATCACCATAGCCAGAACCCATCTGCTAGCAGTACTACTGTATGCTTGCCCAGTGTTAACAAACCTAAATAAAACTGACCTTAATAAACTTTCCACACGATATAACAAAATCGCCAGGTTCGCTACCAACGCCAGATCATGCTCTCACCACTGCCAATCCTTACAAACACTACACTGGTTAGAATTCCCAAATTTACTACGATACCACCAACTCAACCTGGCAACACCAGATCTTATATTATCCTGAAAAAAACTCCTGCCCTGACCAGCCTCCTAAACTTCTACAATTCAAACAGACAGTTACAATCCAGTAACAAAGCTCTGATAGAAAATATTTAGTGTAAAAACAGCTCTGGGGACTCTCTCTTCCCTCATGAAGTTGCAAAAATATGGAATACCCTGGCTCCTGACCTCAGACTACAAAAATGTACATCCACCTGCAAAAACATATTAAAATCTTAACTATACACCAACCGTCTATGTGACTGCAGTGGACCTCCCTGAACTCCCAGCCTGCTGAAGGAAGTTACCTCCTAATGCTTTAGACAAACATATAATACTGTCTTATACTCTTTCTCTTTGAACATACTGTAAATATTGTCTACATGCCTATACTATACTAAAGCTCTGTAATGTAAAAACACTGCACTGCACCTACAGTTGTCTATAAAGTATATGATCACGTCTGTACTTTATCTCTGTATTAGTAGCCTGTTAACCTTTCTACATGGGTTTCCTAAACTTTGTCACCTTGATTGTTATTATAAATTGTTCATTACTCTGTAACTCGTTGGAGCTTTTCTCCCCAGGACTCCACTGAAAATGGACACTAGCTGTCCAGCTGGACTATCCTGGTAAACAACTGTTAAATAAATAAATACATAAATTATTTCAAATCCAAATAGTGCTATCAGTATATATATCTATAATTATTTGTATATATATATATATATATATATATATATTATTACTGGTGGTGCTTAGCGTTGTCACCTCACAGCAAGACGTTGTCGATTTGATTCTCAGCTAGCGCTTCTGTGAGGAGACATGCATGAATGTCTTGAAGGTTGTGCTCAGGGCTGGTAACTCGGCATGTAAAATCCACTGCCAATCATTAGCGGACGGAGTTCTGCTGCTAACTGGGAAAAGCTGAAAGACAATATATATATATATATATATATATATATATATATATATATATACATATATAAATCAGACATTTTCCAGTCTGTAGGATTTCTCATCATTATACAGTATGATTTATCAAACTGTTTTAAAACTCTAGAAACATGACTCACTATAGAACTTATGTCCTTATACAAGCGTTATGAAATTTCTGTGTAAGGAAAAATCATCTAGCTTTTCCCAACAGTATAGTCACAACACGTCTGCTAACTACCACCAAAAATGTATCCCTTGTTAATAAACGCACTAAAAGTAAGTTCTAACCTCTATATGTTCTTCTTAGTCACAGAGACACTTATGCACACCACTCAAACTTTAAAACATAAAGTACTTCATGACTTATAGATCTGACATGAATCTAAATTCCTTTTCCTTCTCTGCTAATAGTTTAATCCCAAAGACCTCGACCTGTTTCCTAAGATCTCAGCCATCCGCTGCACCCTTTCTACAGACCCTTACGACTAGATTTCACCACACAGATCACACCTTTTCTGCAATAACTCCATAATTTGGGAATCACACCCCCAACACATGGATCTAAAACAAATTAACCCATTCTGTAAACTTAGATCCAACCTAAAAAAATTACTTGTATAGTCATCGCCATTGATATGTCACCACAATGTTTACATTTCTCCTCCCTTATTTATTTATTTTTGTTTATTTGATGTTAGCTTACTGGGGTCGTCTTACTGGGTCTACAGAACCCATTTTCAGCAAAGGCCCGGGAAGAAAAGCTCCACATACAGTACAATACAAATACAGTGTAATCCAGTACAATACATATCATATTAGAAATACTATCAAAAATTAGTTGAAAGAACATAACCTATGCTGCAGGATATTACAACATATACTACACATCTAGACAATTCTATAGAGTTAAAACATTATAGACAATAACAGTCACTCTCACCATATACATAGCCTATGAGTAGATAGTGTCCAAAAATGGTTCTATATTATACGCTTGAAGAGTCTTTTCTTCGAACACATAAAGATCGACAATTAAAGAGCGAAAGCTCTAAACTGCGAGCAGCCACTTCCGCAAATTTTTTCCTAGGGAGGTGTGACTAGTCTGGCTAGTGCAGGGCAAGCAGTAGGTTTGAAAATAAGGTTGTGCAAAGTGGATACTGAATAAAGGCAAGTTGGTTGGGAAGTTCAAGACAGTTTAGTTCTAGTGGCAGTTTACAGTGGTGTGTTTGACATTCTGAGTTTGTGGCAAACCTTGCAACTTTGTTGTAGCAGTGTTCCATCTTGCTTAGGGTAGACGTTTATGTTAGTTAGGACACTTGTCCTGCTTTTATATCTGTTATACGTAACTCCCACAGCTGAGACTCATGCTTTTCCATCCGCGTACATCTCCCGTCTCTGTTTTGCACTCCCACTTTTTTTCTTTCATCTCCCCGCTCCTCCCTTATCCTTTCCACCATCATCTCTTAACCCCTTCAATGGTGTATTTCGTAAATACTTAGCTCTTTCCATATTCCTCCACCAAATGTTATGCAACTGTACAGAACTGTAGAGATACTCGACTTAGCCATGTTACTGACTATCATTGTTTCATTCCTATGAATGCATTAACAGTTTTTCTCTTGAACTGGATTTATGCCAACTGAGCTTGATATTGGTCCAATGGGATCAGTGGACTACCTTGTGACAAATGTTAAATAAATAAATAAAGAATTAAAGAAACAAATAAATAAGCCTTGAGGCTTCCTCCTTGTTGGGTCTTAAAGAAGAGTTTACCCTTTTGGCCAACCTCATGTTTCTGAGCTTGGGGGTGGATATGCCTGGTACACACACACACAACACTCTCTCATATAATGCATTAACTAACAATCATGCTTACATTTTGCATCCTTCACTTTCTTTTTGCTGATTATACAGTTCTAGTTTTGATCTTTGCTATGGCAAATTAGTCCTGCATCTCATCCAAAGGACAGTACCTCAGGGATGTAGCACTCCATTATGATGTACTGCAGTGTCAGTACAGGAACACTTGTCTCTAATGTGGGTAAAGAACCCACAGCCTTCTAATATTCTGGGAATCAAATCTGACTGTGTTACATTATGAATCACTAATGGTATTATTTCCATTTAATTTTCTTTTTCTTTTTCTCAAAACTTTTATAATGACCAAATATTCCGACACAGAAAACACACTAAAAACAAAACAGATACATACGACAAATGCAATATATGGATATAAATCAAATGTAGCTAAAGCTTAACATTTTCTAACTCAACATCTTGTCAAAACAGAAAAAATACGAACTACATAAAATAAGCCAACATATATATGGGTTCCCTTCAGAATTTCGAATTCCTAAAACCTCAAATTTCATATGGTCGAGACCATATGATCGAAGGGTTAGAACTTCGAAATTTTGAAAGGAGATCTGCATACAGCACGGAATGGGAGATTTCCCTTTTCCTCGCTGATCGATCTCGAGTTGGTATATTTAAGTTGCGGTGGGTTTTATTTATTTTGGAATGTCGAGATTCGAAACTTGGATCATATGATCTTGACCATATGAAATTCAAGTTTTGGTAATATTCAGAATGAATATATATATATATATATATATATATATATATATATATATATATATATATCTGTGTGTGTGTGTGTGTGTGTGTGTCTGTGTGGTATATATATATATATATATATATCTGTGTGTTTATGTGTGAGTGTGTGTGTGTTTGTGTGTGTGTCTGTGTGTGTGTATTATATATATATATATATATATATATATATATATATATATATAAAATCATTGGTATATTTCTATGCTAGATGAGCACCAGTCTCTATTTAATCTTTGAAGTTCTTTGCAGCAACTGAAACCCATTCTGCTCTTCCTCTGGCCTAGGTTGATTAGAATATTAGAAGGAAGTTCCTCTGGGGACCAGAATGGAGGCCCATCCTATGGCCAAAGGAGGAGAAGAATGGAGAATTCTCAATGGGTTTGGTGACCTGACTTAGGCCTAACCTGAA
>NC_056741.1:61698192-61704364 GCF_019279795.1 Protopterus annectens | reverse complement strand
TGGGAAAAGCCGAAAGACACAACAACATTATTTTCAAAATTTTAAAATATGTAAATCCATATAGTACTAATCATAGTGGAAGACATGAAAATTTAGATGAATAAACTCAAGGAACATTTAATTCTATGAAAATACAGGCTAAAAGAAGAAACAAACTAAAGGCTACATATGCCCATATATGTCGTTTGCATTAGGATTAACCAGATGAATACAGGCCAAAATGGAATAGTCACCACTGCCTTGAGATATGTATCAAAGCTAACCCTCTAAAAAAAATTAAACAAAGATAGTATGCACTACTGTTACATACAGCACATCTTAACCTGCAGACACTGAAGATAAGAACAAAGGCTCTTGAAAAGTAGGGACACCCAGCCAAAAATCTGGACATTTAATTAACATAAAATTTGAATACCAAATAGAACATAACTCTTCGCTCTTCCAATAGGAATGTGGGACACTACCCAGAAACATGCTTAAAAAATAGAGTGGCAAAAAGGAGGGAAAAATATAAGCATGTTATCAAAGTAACTTTAAGGAACTGTACTGCAAAATTCTACCATAGAAAATCATTTATTTGACTTCTGAAAAAGGGAGGTATAATATGTGTGTCCTCTTTCTTCAAATTATTGGTGCCACTAATATATTGGTGGTTTTCTCTGCATTAGACAGTTTCAAAAAGTGCATGTGATGAGGAGGGATTCAGGAAATTGTGTGAAGGGCTAAAGCAGACCTGAAAATAAGGATATACCTCCAAAAATAGGCACATCATGTGCAGGGGTAAATCAGGCCTCGAAACAGGAATGTTCCTCCAAAATAAGGATAGGTGGAGGTCTGTTATATACATAGAGAATGTTAGTAGAGGAGTTAAATGCATATTTTTCCCAGAATGTAATGATTATATAAGCTATTTAAGTTGGATATCTGGTCTTGCTTTAGGGACAGTTTTTATTGCACTATATCTTTTTTTGGAGACACAATGTTGGATGTCACTCTCACTACTCTTGAGTATTAGATTTTGCTCAGTCTCTCTTTTCCTTGAAAAGGATCGCCAATGTCATTTCTGGTTGCTCAGCTTCTTGTAACATAAGTTTGAGGTAACCATGTGGAATGTTGAAACTCACAATGCTGGGTTCTGGTATGTGGAGACTGAATGACCAAAAACCCAGGCTTATATATATTATCTCCATGACACCCATTGCTTGGAGTGTTTTTATTTTTTTGAATGAGGTATGGTGATTTCAGATTTAGTATATTTAAGTGTGGGATGTGGAAGTCTTTCTCCCACATTAGAGGTGCAGCAGTCTTGTCCCTGCACCCACCCACAAAAGAGAAATTTAAAGGAGAAGCGAGATGGTCAATATTTACTCTTCTCCTGTATTTTGGTCTTTACTTTGGTTTTCAGCATTGCAATTACTGACATTTCATTAGGGACCCTAAGTTTTAATCTGATTGTGGAATTATCTGTGTTTTCTTCTTCACAGTTTACCGTGTACTTCACACACAACAAAAGATTTTGGTTTGATTGCTTAACAAACAACTTCAATGTCAGTTTGCAGACTTTCCACTGTAATTTTAACACTGACTTTATCACCAAGCTGTAAATATGATGATCTTCTGTTGTTCCTACAGTTTCTGTCTCTTCTGTTGATTTCTTTCATTTCCTTCCTTTATGTTGGATTGCAGTTCTCAGTGATGTACCTGAAGTAGCAATTTGATTTTTAAATGTCTGCCCATTAGCGATTGAGCTGGTAGGAGATGAAGTCTCTGCAATGGAGTATTGATGTATCCCAAGGCTGTGAGATGACACCTCATGGGTTTTGCTACTTACTTGTCTCATGAGATTCTTCACTGTCTGGATAGTTTTCTTCACTTGTCCATCTGATTGTATGAATTGGACTTTTTATGTATAGAGTCCCACTCCAACACCAACTCTCTGAATTCCTGATTGCTCATTATATAACTTCAGTAAGTATGACACCATGATATTATCACTTGTCTTTAAAATATTAACTTTAAGGCATTAATTGCATCTACTCTTGTGTCTTTCAGGTGGATTATTTCAAATAAATTGGAATAATAATGCACACAAATAAGATACATGACTGCTTTGGATTTTCACAAACCACTGTGCACTCTGCTGCACAAGTGATCTTAAACTGGGTACCACTGTGCACTCTGCTGCACAAGTGATCTGGAACTGGGTACCACTGTGCAGTCTGCTGCATAAGTGATCTGGAACTGGTTATCAATGTGCACTCTGCTGCACAAGTGATCTGGAACTGGGTACCACTGTGAACTCTGTTGCACAAGTAATCTGGAACTGAGTATCACTGTGCACTCTACTGCACAAGTGATCTGGAACTGGTATACCTGCAGCTCTACCTTTGGATTGTTATGAAATGCAATTTAGATTGCACCTCTCTTCACTACTTGTTCTATGTCAGTCAACATTCCTGGTCAAAACAATGCATTCCTTGCTTTTTGTTTGCACTTAACTATTCCGACTCAGATCATCTAAAGTATTTGTTTTCTCATTTATTTATTTTTTATAAATATGTGGATAACAACATTTACTTTTTTATAAATGTTGTTATCCACATAAGTGAACTGATCCAGGATCCATCTTCGGTCATGACCTGGGTTTATTGGAAAATACAAACAATCATACATACACATACAAATATAAACATTACACAGGAAAATACTACAAATACAAATGGATGATAGGACGTAATATTTCTAAGCTTTCTGTATTAAACAATAGACAAAATTAAGTTCTCCCCTGCTTCTGTAGTACAGTGGGAGGAAGCTGATTGTTATGCATATGGCCCTTGTTTGATTAATGGTGTATGCACTACAGGAAGTGGAGTAAGAAGGATGGGATTTGATGGCTGTTGTGAGCTCATCCACCAATCCTGGGGGGAGGTGACTCTGGCTCACTTCCTGGGTGACACCTAGAAGGTACGCTAGATGTAGCAACTGCAGATCATAAGTCTGCAGGGCACGCACTGGCTACCTGCTAGGGATTAGCATGCGAGTGGAAGCATGCAATGTTGCCCATAGTCAGCAACACTAGCTGAGGTCATAACAGCCACCAAGACGAGGGAGTTCACTAGCTCCAGCAGTCTGGTCCACTCCCCACTGCCTGGCTCTCAACTCTACAGAATAATGAATGGGTATTCCAGCTGGAGAATGCCTGTTCCTTCGCCAAAAAAGGAGCAAAATTGTAGGTGAAGGAAGTTACTTCTTACTTGAAATAAAACTGATTTAGTATCTTTGTGGATGATTTTTGCTTAGGTCATCCTTTCATTGTAATGTCTTAGAATAATTGTATTACTTTTGTTTCATACATGAGTAAGTGTGATAAAGTCAACAAATTTCCTGTTCTAACAATACTTCAAGCTTATCTGGTAAGTATGCTCTACTCAACCTTTCCTCATGTAGTTTCTTGCCTGGTCTATGTTTTACTTTCAAATCAAACTTCTATAGATCATAAGCAACATCCTTTACAATTTCAGAGGTGCCTTGTACAAGGATTTTTTGAATATGGTTTGCAAATGTTTATGGTCTGTTTTACATGGACTTCTCTACCATGCAAATATTGATGGAAATTTTTGCACACATACATTTGATAGCAATTCCTTTTAGATGTGAGGACAACATTTGTAGGCATCTGTAAATGTCTCATCTTGTAGTCAACTGGTATTTTCACTTGTGGGATCATAGCTCCTATACCTTTCTGAGTGCTGTCTACTTAACACAGCAGGCTTCATAATAAAGATACAGTATTGGAGAATCTTAATCTGGATACTTTTTTAAAGACTATTCCTGTTTGTAACTCCTTTTCAATGCAACATCTTGGTCTAACAGATACCACATCATTCCTAGAAATCTCTGTTTCTGGGGGGGGTGGTGTTAAGTTTTGGGTCCTCTGATGTGAGAATTTGGTCCATGGACTTTAGACCTGCAAGTTCTAATGCATTTGCTTTTATTTAGAGCCATATGTACAGTGGGTGAAGGGGGTTGCTGCGTCAGGCACAAGCTGTCAAGAGACACAATCTGCAGGTGCTGACTGGGTGTGAGTTAAATACCAGCATTTAACTATGAAACCAGGAGAATATCCTCGCCCCATAAATAAATTCTGATATTGTAGTTGCAGCTAAAAGCTCAGTGTGTACTAGAAACTGTAGCATGATGCATGTTACAGTTGTTACCATTGTATCACCCAGCTTGCTACAGTTATAGAAGACCTTTTGTCTTCAGCTTCAGGAAGACCTTTTTTGTCATTATCTTTAGGTTGAGGGGGCACCAGTCTGGGGAACTGCCAGGGAACAGTTACAGCTCTGCTTTTATTAATGAACTATGCAGTTCTACAACTTCACAGTCTTTGGCCCTTATCTTCAGAACAGTGACAATTGGGGGGGTGGCAAAGGATGAACACAGGATAGCAGCAGATTTCTGTAGCTCCACTAAGACAACATCATAAACAGGGAAATTTGCCATCAAAACTTGTCTAATGGAATTTATTTATTCATAAAAATTATTTGAATATCTTTTTCTACAATAATATCCAAAAAAGGAAGAAAACCTGACAGATTTTCCTGTCAGAAATCTTCTTGGAAATTTCATACTCATCTCAACTCCTCGGAATGTTGTTGTTGTTATATCTTTTGGCTTTTCCTGGTTAGGGGTCGCCACAGTGGAACTCCGGGCCGCTAATGATTGGCAATAGATTTTTACATACTGTGTTGCCAGCCCTGGCGCACAACCTTTCAACGAATGTACGTCAATTCACGCATGTCTCCACACAGAAGACGCTTTCGTTGAGAATCGAACAGGGCAACGTCTTACTGTGAGGCGACAACGCTACCGCAGCACCACCACCACAGTATAGTAAAGCTAACAATAAGGATTCTACCCTTAAGAAAGAACTTCAGGCATTACTACTAAATATGCAGGAACTGACAGCTAAAATAGATAGAATTGATTCTAAAATGGACAACTTCAAAGAATAAACTACCAAACAAATGGATATATTACAGGAAGACTTACAACAGCAAAAAAACACAGATTTCAGGTATAGAGGATGCTCACAATGACATGGACAGTAGAATTAAAGAAGGAGAAATGAACATCGAATTTCTACTCAAACAAAACACTCATCTCCAGTCTAAATTGGATGATTTGGAAAACAGATCTCGAGGTAATAACATAAGCATCTACATAGAAGGTAACAACATTATAACTTTTTTAAACACTTGGATACCAAAAACTCTAAATCTATCTGAGGCATTTTCTTTTGGTATAGAGAGAGCCTATAGATCTCTGTCTTCCTCTGCCACTAACAAGACCATTCTTAGATCAGTTATAGACAATTTTTTTTATCTTCATTTGATAAAGAGATGGTGTTAAAATCAGCATGGACAAAAGCACCTTTAAAAGTTAATGATGCAGTAGTGCGCTTTGATAATGATTATTCCACTCTGGTGATATCTAAAAGGAAAACCTTCTTGCCACTGATAAGAGAACTAAAAAAGGCACAACTGAAAACACATCTTTTGTTCCCTGCCAGACTAAAAATCTTCTTACCTGATGGTCCTAAAATGTTTGAGGATTTGGACAAGGCCTTGGCTTATACTAAAAATCATAAAATATTGGACAAGATAGAAGAAATGGAATGGGAAAGCCCTTCGTTGAAAAGACTGGCATCAGGCACAACTTGGAAGACAACAGACAAGCAAAAGAGATTAAAAAATAAATGAATGACTTGCTTTATAGCATTCTGATGATTTTATGTAAACTTCCTTGTTCCCTCAAGTAATTCACAAACAACATAAGATCACTACAAAGCTTCTAAAGTCCTTAAAATATGCAACTTGTTATACTAACAAATTTTCTTCACAAGGAACAAGTAACCAGATACAATTTTTATTTGTTGCTTTTTTAATCTCTCTCTGTGAGATCAAAGGTTAGTAACAAGTTATATTCATTTAATTTTACTAAAATATTTTCCCCTTTTTTTATTTTTATTATTATTTCTTTTTTTAATCTATTCAAAATATTACTATGTTTAGTACTGTTTAGTTATAATTCTTTAACATTATAAAACTGAGACAGTTTAAACTAATTACAGCAACTAACATGCTATGAAGTATAAACAGCTGATTAA
>NC_056741.1:61680692-61695692 GCF_019279795.1 Protopterus annectens | reverse complement strand
TGTGAAATCTGTATATGAACATATTTTTACATCTTTTTGCCGTATTGCCTACAAAAGAACATTTAAATGTGAACTGGAGTACTGCATGAAATGTACATGTGAAGTGTCAGTGTCATAGTGAATAAGGCACTAGTAAGCAGATTTAAGCACAAGTAAGCCGTAGGAAGCATATGTAAGCACTAGTAAGTGTGTTTAATTGTGTTTGCGCGGGGTAAGCATTGCCCACACAGATTAAGCAAAGTAGAAGCTAACTGAGTGTAAGAAACTGTAACCAGAGTTTAGCAGTGCTTACCATCGTGCAAACCCGCAAAAACCCGCTCACAACTGCTTTAAAGTGCCTTAATCACTCTGGATCCAATGGCTCATGTTCTGCCCAGCAACAAAATAAACTGCCTCTGTAAGGCTCAAACTCAGGACCCTGTATACTATAGTCACACTAGTTAACCACTAAGCCATCATAGCAATTGATATGAATGAGGTATCAGCAAACTAATCCTCACCATAGGAAAATCAAATCAAACATGTGAACTAAATCTATGTACAGTGTGATGTTGGATAACCTGCCACAGAACATAAATATGTGAACTGGAGTACTGCAGTAAGCATAGATTTGAGGTGTTATTGTATTAAAGTGTGGAAGTCCCCAGGTCCCCGTACAGTGTATGTACACATGAATCACGAATGCCAGACACATATATAACCTGAAATGAAGAATAAATCATTGCCAAATGGCAAATATAGTGCTAATGAACTATGAAGCAATGTTAACCACAGAAAAGCTCAAGTTAGTAAGCGTAAGCAATGTGTAGAGGAGCCAATTCAATCTGCCTAGTGGTATACCTATTTAAGCAGTGCCAACCTCATGTAAGCAGGTCTGCCCATAGCTTAGCCTTTTCAAAACTGGCCAACCACAGAGAAGTGTGGAAAATGGCCATATTTAAACCCCACAGGTGGGAATACTTCCCATAACTGGTTGTAGCTCCCTACTGCAGGCAGAATGGCTGGTGTGGGTGAATGCACTCGATTTAGAGTGCAGCGCTGGGGCATCCAGGAGTCAAAAATCATGGTATGGCTCCTGATAAAACACCATGATCAGAGACTACTGCAGGGCCACTACCTGGGCTTGCAGTTTAAAACGGAGGCCTGGGACAGTCTCTCGCATGACTTCACCAGTGACACAGGTATCACACGGATTAGTGAGCAGGTCAGGCACCACCATGCTGACCTGAAGTGGTGGAGGGGGGATGTACTAGAACAGTGGATCCAGGAGTCTCGGCAGATGCCCAATGCCAAAGGACTGAGTAAGTACTCATTCTACTAAGTAGTAAATAATTGCCTAGCTTGTGTATACTATGGATAGGTATGGCTAAATATCACTGCATTTCTCTGACAGCTGCAGATGAGCAGGCTGAGAATCAGCAAGCCCATGATTTAGGGTGCAAAGGCTATGTTGAGAGGCAGGTTAGTAATCAGTCTGCATGTACTGTTATAACAAATAAATATAAGAGCTTTAGAAAGTGTTGTACCAGTAGAAATAAATGTGTAATAGTCTGTGAATAAAGGTATAACCCCTGGAGTGCTTCTGGTTACTCTTTTTTCATATATTGGTGATCTGTTCCATGCAATAAATAGTACTGTTTTATCTTAAGCAGTGTCACCCACACCGTGGTATGCAGATAAAATGGGCATGATGTCCTGCATAACAGTGTTGGAAGTGCTAAGAGGTCAGTCATATTGTACAAGTTAGGGAAACTTAGAAAACAGTTGAAAGCTTTACATCAGTTTCCTGTTAGCACAGTGTACTGTGATGTTAGCTATAATATTTTGTCACACACAGCAGGGGTTTAAATCCTGGGATTGTTACTAAGTTGTATGCATAATCATACCCCACAACTGTACAGATTTTGATACAATGTTCAGATAGAAAGCTGTATGCATAATTACAATCAACAACAGTACAGAATTTGCTAGAATGTTCTAATTGTAAGTTGTATGCATATTCATACCCCACAACTGTTCCAATCTGTCCAGCATGTCCAGATAAATGGCCCATATCACCACGTTGGTACCCTGTTCCCCAGAAAATCCAGTGTGATGATCCAAGAAATGTAGGCAGCTGTCAATGACATATAACTGATAGTCAAACGTGTATATAGCCAGAGAATATATATGGAAACAAACCTGTCATTCTACCAATTCTCAACATAAGTTGCATTAACACCCGCAGCCTGTCACACCTGTATGTAAGGCACAGGTCGCGTATATAATAATTTATAAACATACCAATGTACATTATAAGGCCATTGGTAGTTTAATAATACATGTAAGGGAAAGACCACTGCAGTGACTAAGAATGTTGTGAAAACTACAAGGATATATTAGTTGTTAATTGAACTCTCTCTCTCACCCCTACCGTATCTGCATAATAACCCAATGACACTCCTCAAATGGTATGTGTACACTCCAAACTTTTGCTGGGACATATGTCCTAATGGTTTATAAATATTCATATTTATTTCTATGCATGTGCCATGTGAAAATACACCCATATTGGTGGCCTGTTGCCATCAGTGAAACCTGCATGCTCCTGTAATGGCCACTGTTGTTCCATATATGCATGTGTTCTGCTTGCTCTGCAACTGTGTTAAATCTGGTGTGTTGGGTTAATGGGGATACCTATGCATGCTGTTATAACTAATCCTGAATGCTGTTGACTGTTACTAACCCATATCTGTCATAAACCTGTGACAACACAGCTTGTATGGGAAGGCCGGTCCCAGCGGACCCACCTGTCCCACCTCAGCTGGCCATGGCACCGGGCACCAGCACATCTGGGGACCAGCTTGGGACCTCCTCCTCTGTGAGCCCTGCAGCCCATGTGGGTGAAACTACTGCAGGGAATGGGGCTTGTTCCCCCCTTGGAGTGGGTGCAGAGAGGAACCTGTCACCCGTCAAGAGGTCCGGGCCATGGTGCATAAGGTGCGTAAGGAGCTTGATCTGGAGTATCAAAAGCAGCTATGCCAGCTTGAGGGACGAGTGGTGCTATTAGAGCGTGAGCCTGCTCCTCCTATGCAACTCCCAGCACAGCCACCTTTGCAGCTGTGAAGGTGCACTGGTGACTGCCCATGGGTGGGGACCTCAGTCCCACTGTTTCCAGTTGGGGCATCATGGGCTTTCGACTTCCAAACGCCCCTTACCATCCAAGGCGTTTACCCCCAACATGTTTCATATACTGCCCTTGTATGTATCTTGTGTGTCTTGTCTGTTAACCTACCCAACCTACCTCCCCAAATATACCTACTAATACCTACTACCCCTCCCCAACATCCCACTCTCACTTGAAAAAAAAAAGGGCAATCTGTTCCCACAAAAAAATCTCGCCCCATACATAGCTGTCCATTTGCACACATGTCCACTGGACATGTAATCCAGTCTAATTGGCATCACAATTAATATATGTTGTCCTCACCCCTCTCCCAGGGGTTTGAGGGTCCAAATGTACCTGCAGTTTAGTGTACATGCTGTAGAAGAAATGGGCAGCTATGGACATTTACTATACCCTTCCAGCACATGCCTAGCTATTTTCCCCACTGTCTTTCCCTCTTTGTTCCCCATTTTTCACTACTTTCCTATTAACAACTTTTTCTTTTCTTTCAAAGGAATTAGCTCGGGGGTAAGCGGCAGTAAGCAGTGTTAAGCAGCGGTAAGTGGGTTTGCATGGGTTTGTGAGGGGGTAAGCTATGCCTACACAGGTTGAGAAATTTGAAGCTAACTGACTGTAAGAAAACATAAGCGGAGGTTGGCAGTGCTTACCATCATGCAAACCCACACAAACCTGCTTACAACTGCTTAAAAGTGTCATAATCACGCTGTATCCGATGTCCCTTGTTCTGCCCGGCAACAAAATAAACTGATTCTCCAAGGCTCGAACCCAGGACCCTACACTCCATAGACAAAGTGATTTGCCTCTAAACCATGGCAGACATACATAACTTGAAGTTTTCACAAACATATCATGCAACACAATCAATCAACAGTACAGGAAATTTATTATTATCACACCACCCAACCTGTTAATGCAAGAAGTCTGGACAAAGTATGCCATACTGTGGGTACAAATAGGGATATATGTCTACTAATGCTCTGATACACTTAAAATGTTGCTAGTTACACAGTTATATGTATTAGAACACATATGTAGAAGGAGATGAAGTCTGAAACACAAAAGTGTTGCCACCTGTTAATGACTTCAGTGCTGCGATCATCCATGACAATTGCCAAGTGAATGAGGAACAGGCCAAAATATGAGCCAAACATATATATATATATATATATATATATATATATATATATATATATATATATATATATATATATATATATATATATCTGTAAATGTAGACAGCTATATGTATATATAAATGTTGTTCTTCTTTTGGCTTTTCCCAGTTAGGGGTCACCACAGTGGAATGCTGGTCTGCTTATGTCAGGCAGGAGAATTTTATGGTGCTGAGGTTGCCAGGCCATCCTTCAACAAAGGCATGCCTATTCATGCATGTCCTTCAAATGCCACTCAATTGCAGGGAGGACATGCAGACTCCACACAGAAGGCGCTTCTGCTGAGAATTGAATGGGAGAACCTCTTGTTGTGAGGCAACAACACTACCGCTGCGGCTTTGTTTGTGTGTGTATATATATATATATATATATATATATATATATATATATATATATTTATTTATTTATATATATATATATATATATATATATATATCTAGTAATGTATTAATGTATGACACAAATAATCATATAACATCAATCGTATATAGATACATACATATGTTCATATGTATATATATATATATATATATATATATATATATATATATATATATATATATGTATGTGTGTGTATATATATATATATATATATATATATATATATATATATATATATATATATATATATATATATATATATATACATATATATATATATATATATATATATATATACAGATTATATATATATATATATATATATATATATATATATATATACAGATTATATATCTATAGATATATACAGATATAACCATATGAGAATGCAGTTATACTCCAGGAACCCTTCCTGATAATATCAGTGACCATATGCTTACATATGTCACAAGACAAAAAGTGAATATTCCAGATACTCATAAACTAAGAACATCCCGATCAAAAAAGTTCTTTAACCCTGAAAATTTCATTACTGAATTGCAAGCATGTGACTGGTCACCACTAACTCACCTTGACCTTAATAAAGCAGTTACCTACTTTAATACATACTTTCTTCAAATCCTTGATCATCATGCCCCTTTTCACTCTACTAGAATAAGATCCAAAGCTGCTCCATGGCTTTCTAAACAAACAAAAGAAAAAATGATCCTCAGAAATAAAATCTGGGCCAAACGGAGAGCTAGTAAATGTCCATCTGATCATCTCCTCTTCAAACAATTAAGAAATGCCACCAAAAAAGATACTGTTAGAGATAAAAAGGAATATTATCTTCACCTGCAACAAAGTAGTCAAAAAAAACCTCAAAAATTCTGGACAAGCGTCAATAAACTTCTTAAACCAGGACATGCACCTACTCCTACCCCTACAGGCTTTCACCTCAACAATGCTACACAGATCCCTGATGCCTTTAATAAGTATTTCACAGAAGCCATTCAATCTTTAGCTAACTCATTACCTACACCGACTTCATCCTTACCAAATATCTCTCTACCCTCGTCTAAGAACTTTCAAATTCAACCCGTTGCTACATCTCTTATTTATAAGCTTCTTAAGAAACTCAAACCTTGCACCCCATCTGCTGACCAACTCCCATTTGAATACCTACAAATAGCTGCTAAAGCTATCAATTATCCAGTATCCATACTGATAAATAGGACCATCACTGAAGGAACAATCCCCACCTTATGGAAAATATCTCATATAATTCCCCTACATAAAGGAGGCTCATCAACTGAACTCTCAAATTTTCGCCCTATTGCCTTACTTTCCCCATTAGCCAAGATTATGGAAAGATGTGTTCACAAACAAATTCTTAACTACCTTCTTCAAAACAAACTTCTAGCCAACTGTCAACATGGGTTTAGACCATTCCACAGCACGACAACTGCCCTCCTTTCCTTCTCTGACTCCATAAACAATAATAGAAACAATAATTGTTTCTCCTCAGCACTTTTCATAGATCTTTCCAAAGCCTTTGATATGGTTAACCACAATATACTTCTTGACAAACTAAACCTTTATTCTCTCAGCCCACACTCACTACAGGCAACAAGCAGTCCTTTGGGAGAACAACCTATCTTCCTTACTCCCAGTAAATATTGGTGTTCCACAAGGATCAATCCTAGGTCCCCTTCTTTTTTCTTTATTCATCAATGACCTACATCTAAATATACCACAAGCCATCTGCATTCAATATGCTGATGACTCAACATTAATCTGCACTGCTAAAAATATTCCCTCCCTCCAGTCCCTCACCCAAACAGTCTTCCAATATGTCGAAAATTGGTTTATGCAACACTGCCTCCTCCTTAACCCCAAAAAAACTAAGCTTCTTCTCTTTACTCCTACTCATAAATCTCCCACACCTCTCTTTACTATCTCCTCAAATAATGCAACCAGTATAAACCCTGATAAGACCACTCAACTGCTAGGTGTAACTATTGATAACCATCTCAATTATGATGAACACATTAATACCACTATTAAAACTGTCAACAAAAAAATTGGAACACTCTACAGAATTAAACCCTTTCTTACCCCAGAAGCTAGAAAAAACATTGCTCAAACACACCTGATCTCTACCCTCTTCTATGCCTCACCTATCTATACTAACTTATCCAAAAATAACACTACCAAACTCTCTATCTGCTACAATAGCATAGCCAGATTCATTACTGCTACTCCCCTACAAACTCACCATTGTCTTAACCTCAAACTTCTAAACTGGTTAGAGCTAAATAACCACTTACTCTATCAACAACTACTCATCATTCATAAGACCTTTTACTACCCTGATGTCACCCCTAGCCTTACAAAACTGATCATACCATATAAAAACCTAGCCACACTCCGTTCTGCTAATAAACTCCTAGTATCTCTAACTAAATCATATAATAAAGCTGGGGATGCATTACTCTCAAATTCCATAGGTAAAATCTGGAATCAACTCCCACAAGAAATAACTAATCAAAACTCTACATCTCTTTTCAAAAAACACATTAAAGAACATCTCAAAACACAATGGCTGTGTCCTTGTGCAAATCCCGACTGAAATCATGTCCTCACTCACCTATCCCCCCCCCATCCCCCTTACTGAGCTACTCACGAAAACTTTCAAGAGTTTGAGAGTTATATCTAAGAATTAGGCTTTACCAGAAATCTTTTTATCTGCCTGTGTAACTTCATTTTGTGTTATTTGTTACTGTTTTTATAAGTATAATATAGTAGCATGTAGTATAAATTCATCTCCTACTTTTACTATTTGTTTTGTGTTGAAACTTATTTTTCATTCTACCTTGTATTGTTTACTCATATTATGCTTTATGTAATAAATCATTGTTTATTGCCTGTACTGGAGCTTTTCTCCCCGGGCCTCTACTGAAAACGGATATTTATGTCCAGCTAGACTAGCCCGGTCAACAAATGTAAAAATAAAATAAAATAAAAAAAAAAAAATATATATATATATATATATATATATATAGATATATATAGATATATATAGATCTATATATATATATATATATATATATATATATATATATATATATACATATACACACACAAAAGGTATCAGTAGCCATACATATGTAGAAGTAGTGTGGAAGTACTGGGTGCAAAGTATACCCCTCAGCCACAAGCCCTTCAACTGGCACCTGTGAAATGTGTAGTGTGGCAAGCATTCCCACAAGTGAAAATACTGACATTGAACATATACCCACCCACAGTTCAAAGGACATGACACGACACACAGGTATGCATACACAGATAACCTTTATTTGTGTACTATACAATAATGTATGCCAGTACTTGACACCACATAAGGTTTGAAATATGTAATCGGTCATGAATGCAAGGCCCACACAAAACAGTAGATGCAAGCAATGTGTATATATACAATATTATGCTGTCCAGACCAAGGCCTTCATTTAGTACAACAGTAGAAACAGGATTTGCCTTTAGGATACGTAACAAACAACAATTACAGATGTAGTTCAGCAGCTTCCAATTACACCCTGTAGTCAACCCTAGGAGGAAAAGTAGCACTTGTGTTAATGTCACAGTATCTTGTACATAACATTGCTTAACCTAACATCTCAGTATCACACTAAATGACCCTCATCTTAACAGTTATATCCCGGAAAAGGTGCCATAGCCTAGTTTAATGGCATAGAACCCCCCCCATAAAAGGCTGTACAAGGACAAGGAACACTGTGTACCACACACTTACCTCTGGAATGTACAAGGGCACATATTGGTTCTCCAGCTGTTGCCCCCATATATATGGACTTGGCCCAACAGTTGGTGTGGGAGTCCATGACATGACTGGGATGATAGCAGTAAATAATGATAGGCCATTACCTAACAACCCTTCCTGTATCACAGCAGGACAAAGACTGGCATATATGTGGAGGACAGAGGCAGGAACATAGGGCCATATTTGCATTATTGCTGTTACACACCCTGGAAATCGCTGGTGTTACAGTATTTGTTGCAGTATACCCTTATGCAGGGATACGACATTGAAATACAAATGGATGTAACCATGTACTGATAGCACTCAACAGAAAGAATGCCACAGATATATCTGGAACAATACCTGTGTGGTGCACAGACAAAACCTAACAGCCAATCCCCCTGGTATCATAAGGATAGGCCCACAGCTTAGAGCTATGCAGACAGACAACATTCCATGAAAAAGTACCATGTACACAGAAACCCTGTAAGAATAGCAACATGCATTGCACACAACAACACTACTCACGCTGTCTGTAGGTCTGGATTTGGCCTGTGTCTGCAGGTTCGGCTGTAAGAGGTATTGCTACATGCTGTCTGTAACACTGATGTACACACACAGGAAGGATGTCATCCATACTGTAAAGGTGAAGGGACAACGTCCACAGAAGGCATAGTACAGGGTTGCCATGACAGTGGTTACCTGAAGTACTACACAGCAGGCTGCATGCAATTAGCAACTGGTGGACACTGACTGGTGCAGAGACCACCACCTGATCATGTGCAATACCAACAAAAAGCATGCTGCAACCTATTGACAGAGAGAGAGAGAGACATTGAGAGAGAGAGAGAGAGAGACAGAGACAGAGAGAAATTGTTTTTCAAGAAAGGTCACAAAGCTCAGGGTTGCATTACAGTGGAAAAACATAACAGGTATGTGAAACAGATATGCATTTACTGGCATGTAGTATATGGCATAGAATAATAGGATGTATACTGTGAAAGGATATATATGTGCCATCAGTACTTCTTCCTGTAATGATGTTCTGCTGAACAACTGCACTGGACAGTAGTGTCAGTCCCTGTAGGCAGTGGGCCATACCTGTCAAATGTGCAGACCAGCAGTGAATGGCAAAGATGTGACCCATGATATCTGTGTTCTGTAAATTACTGTGGCCAATGGCTGGTGGGAGTATTAATACTGCCATGATAGACACATGGGTGAGAGACCACACCACCTGCAGGACAGTCATGTTAAAGTGTAGCATAGCATGCCCAACTGCCATAGCAGTATAATATGCTTATCTAAAGTCTGTCACCATATATACGCCCCTAATTTTAGTCTGTGTTCACATGTGACACCTGTCTGTGTTGCAGCAAGGCAGAACAGTTCAGCTGTGAATTAAAGAGGGTACACGAGTGTGGTCCAGATGTTCGTATGCACCCCACATACAGACACATATATGTGTGATACATATTCACAGCTGTGTATGTTTACAGAACCTCAGACAGTTTTACATTTTTATAGGTATATAAACAATAAAAAAAGACAGCACCTAAACTAGAAGACAAAAGGAAGACCACTCGCTCAGCCTTCAGCACCAATACAAAACAAAAATTATTTTAGAAGCAGGGGTCGTTTAGAAATACTCCTTCTCAAGACTCTTGTCAGCAAAAGCGAAAAAACAGCACATAAATGTTCAAGACTGGAACAAATCTTCTTTATTCAAACAAAAAGTAAATCCAAGCGCTTTTGCCTGAGAATCTCAGGCTTTTTCAAGGTGAGGCCTTAAAAAAGCCTGAGATTCTCAAGCGGGAGATACTTGTTTGAATAAAAAGATTTGTTCCAGTCTTAATTTTATGTGCTGGTTTTTCGCTTTTTGACAAGAGTCTTGAGTATTTCAAACGACCCCGCCAAATGTAACCCTTGCCTTGTGATTATTTAAACTGACTTAGTGGTCTTCCTTTTGTCTTCTAGGTATATAAACAACACAAAATGATATCTACACATATATGCACATATGTATATATACATACATACATATATATATATATATATATATATATATATATATATATATATATATATATATGTATACAGACAAATATCTATATATGTATATATATATATGTGTGTGTGTGTGTGTGTGTGTGTGTGTGTATGTCTACATATATATATATGGTTCTACCTGAGATAGCCAACAGCTGATTTCACTGACAACGAATTTGCGAGCGCCAGAAGATCGACAATCCGGAAGACCGATGCTATGGATCAAAACACCGATGCCGAGGATACTGACTTGGAAAAAGGCTGTGTAAGTATGCAGTGGTGACGGACGTTAGGGTGCGTAAGGTGTGGATATTGACGGTCTGTGGGGATAGGGTGGGTTTAGTGATTCACGGTCAGTGTTGAGTTAGGTAAGTGTCACGGTAGTGATAGTGTTTGGGTTAGGGGCCAGTTAAGTGAGTTAGGGTTAGGGCCCGTGTTAGGTAAGTGTGCGGTAGTAGTATTTTTGGGTTAGGCGGGTTAAGTGAGTTAGGGTTAGGCCCATGTTAGGTAAGTGCGGTAGTAGTATTTTTAGGTTAGGGGCCGGGTTAAGTGAGTTAGGGTTAGGGCACAGGTTAGCTGAGTGTGCGATAGTGATGGACCTTTAGTGGGGTTTGGGTTAGGGTTGCAGATAGTTGTGTATGTGAGGTTTAGTGTGGGTTGTGAGGATTTTGTGTGCTTGTGTTGTGTGTGTGATTTTTGGACAGGGATGTGTTTTGTTAGTTGATTGTTGTTATTGTGGTGTGTGCAGCGTATGAGGTTTCGTGCTTGTGGACCGTCGGTTATTTGATTGTCGGGCATGTGAGGTTTTGTGTTTATGGTTTGTCGATTATGTGGTGTCGATGTTTGTGTTGTCGGTGTTTTGCAGTGTCGGTTATGTCAGGTAGAACCATATATATATATATATATATATATATATATATATATATATATGTCAATGCATGTGCCCTGCCATGACATGTGTGAGAGAGCATCACACATCAATACACAACATACCTACACACTAGTACATGGCTGCAATATGGAGTGTGGATTATGCTGTGTAACCCATGTTGGGAACACATTGCAATTGTATGAGAAGGTTGTATATATATATGTTGGTGAATGGTATTAGGCACATATTGGTATATAGTTCTGGTTGGGTGACAAACAATATAGCATACAGGGCTGGTATATGACACATGTGGTGGTTAAACACTGTGGACGGATAGTTACATTTGGAATGTGGAGGTCATTGAGCCCCCACATGGGAACAAAGGGAGCATGGTGCCCACCCATGGACAGACACAACAGCATCTACATGGACATAAAGGTGCCTGGGCTGTGCACTGGGCATGAGGGACATGCATGTCAAACCTTGTGTATGTGTACGGCATGCCTCCAGGTGATGTAGCACATACCCTATGTCTCTGTGGAGCTCCCAATGCACAAGACCCTCGACCTAACTTTGTGACAGACACATGTCTGCATGTGCTCCATGGGGGGGGGGTCACCATCCCCTGAGGAGGTTCCACATGAAGGTAGTGATGGAACAGTAGATAATGAGGTTCCATGGTGGGTCATGAATGTGATGTGGACTGGTAACATGTGCACATTAGGTTGGAGTGGTGTTCCTGCTGGCAAATAACCCCTACATATACTGGTGTGTAACTGTCATGGAACATATGTGGGCTGTAATAGTCTACTCAATCTCAGAACATGTCCAGAAGCATGCATAGATATCCCCAATATCACAGAATGGCAGATGTGTAGCAATCACATAGCAGGCATACCACATGCATATGTTGAAACATAGTGGCAGTGACAATGGCATGCAGGTGAAATACCCAGCAGCTGTAGTGTCCCCACAGGGAGCATGTCTATACACACATAGCAGAAAGTGTTGTACAATACAATATATGACCCAATGGTACATATACTGGACACATACTACTAGAATTGTGTGAACATTATGTTGGAGCTGATATGGTGGTGGGAGACTGATATGTGTATTGTATTATGGTAAACCTGACATATGAGTTGTTCAGAAAATTTTCCGTCATTATGTTTTTCAGGGAGTATGGCACACCTGACAAATTCTGCATACAGTGCCTCTGAGGAGGAAATTATAATCACCAGCATCATCCACAACTACCAGCTGTTGTTTTCACGGACAAGCCAGGACCAGCAGGAGAGAACAGCCATGTGGAATGATGTGGTCCGCAGGGTGAATGATGTGGGGATGCACAGCCGTACATATGAGCAGGTCCACCACCATTGTAGTGAACTGCTCCGCCAAGTATGTCGCCGTGCCGCTACTATGCGGGGTGACCACCTTGCAATAGGGGGGGGGGCATAACATCCATCCCCCCTCACCAGAGTGGAGGAGCTGCTCATGAGCCTGGTATTTCTTGCCCACCCACAAGAGATACAGACTTATACAGTCATGGAGATGGGTGTTACACACACCAGACATGTAGCATGCAGGTAAGGATCCAGGGCATATCAGTAGACTACTGTAGTGTATGCATCTGTACAGGTAGATCATGCATACATGAGATGTTGGGGGTCTGTTGCTGTGTTTTACTGATAAGCAGTAATGCATAATCTGTAGTACTGTGGACTTCAGCTGTTGTTGTACTGTAATATTGCAGCCACCCTGTAGCAATGCCACAGCTGTGGCCACTGACATCAACTCTATCCCATCTCAATGTAGGTACCTCTGGGATACCAGCAAGCAGCGGCTGGATGCCGGTGAGTATGGTTTAAGGTTATGCTTGGCAATTCACTGTGCATGTCATAGCTAAGGGGCAGGCCATGTACACATCTAACACACCTACCCATAATGCATGCTGTACATGTGCACTGACATAGCACACCCTCACTAATGGGATTACCAGCCTCAAACACATGCAATACACAGTCCATCTCAGACAAATATGGCTACACTCCAGTGCACATTGCCCAGGCACAGCTAACATCTGCCCAACATACACATCTATGTCATACACAGAGCAGTTGAACATGCTACACATAAAGACATTCCACTCCCTCTGCAAACACACGCTCCAGGGTCCTAAACCTCATCAACACATTACACAGAACATACTGGAGGGATAGAGCCCTGTCCTGGGGAGTCCCCACACTCTGGAATGGACTACACATACATGTCAGGCAATGCTACTCGTTGGCCCTCTTTACAGAAACACTTGACAATTGGATGGGAAATGGGGAATTCACCATGGGTAGTATGTCCATGCCACAGCCTGACAGGGGCACAGGGAAATAACATTAGTGGGTGGTGCATGGCTGGGAACCCTTGTGGCTAGGCTTATGTAGGCCCCAGGACCAATAGGCCAGGACTCACCTATGAACCTATGTGTACCACAGGCAACATCAGCCAGGGCTCAATCATGGTCAATAATGGTCTTTACAGTCACCATAGGTACAGTACATTGTGTCTGTAGTCGGTCTAATTGTAGTCTATCACTCATACATGCACCACTGATGATGACATCTCTGAATACACATCAAGCATTCACTAAACACGTGTCCACATGTGATCCAGAAACACACAGAGGCTGTGAGCAGCAGCGAAAACACAACTGACACACAGATACACATCCTGCACAATATGAACATGTACACCTGTGTGGTATGGTGCACAGTACATGCCAGAGTGTTGAACAGATGTGCAGCAATGCTGTGGACATAGGTGCAGTGAGTGAAATCTCTTTTCAGAGCAAGGCTTTGCAAAGTCAAACCCACCTCCATAGACACAGCACAAGGAACAAGAAACTAAGGGTAATACACTGTTAAATGCCAGAAGTCTTAACCTCAAGATGCATGCACTTAAGCTTTCCTCCAGTATGGGAGAACATTGATATCTGTGCAATGACAACAACCTGAAATTGTTCAAGGCTCAGAGAGCACCAGCACTGTTGAGGTTCGCCCCACCTCCATATCAATGCTTTTCAGCCCCAAACCCAGACTGAACACAAAAGGAGGGTGGAGTTTCCCTTATTTATCAAGGATATCCACACCTCCAGGTTAGTGGCATTGCAGACGTATTGGAGACCATCCATGTGCAACTGACAGTGGGCAAGACTGCTTTCAGTTTATAGCATCCTACAGACCACCCTCTCAAAGTCAGGAATCCCACTCAGCTTTCCTGAAAAACATTGGAGAACATTAGACCCTCTGAACATGGCATTATATTGGGTGACTTTCACTACCCAAACATAGACTACAGGAGTATTACTTCAAGCCTGTTACAGCACCTTAGCCCAAAGGTTCCTGGAATTTATAAACTCAAATGCTATGGAACAACTAGTCACCACTCCACACAAGAGGGGAAAACATACTAGACCTGATCATTACCAACAAGAGTAGACTCTATGCTCCATACCAGAAGTATATCCTCATTGGTAAGATCAGACCATAAATTAATTTCACTGGAT
>NC_056741.1:61658849-61680192 GCF_019279795.1 Protopterus annectens | reverse complement strand
ACAGTTATAACATGCAGAAGGTGTAACATACATATACCCCTTGTATGTAAACACATCATTAACACCACTAACCAGAAGAACACAGTTAAACAGACAGAAGGTGTGACATACATGTACCACTTGCATGTGATCACATCATTAACACCACTAACTAGATGAACACAGTTAAAACATACAGAAGGTGTGACGTATATGTACCACTTGTATGTTATCACATCATTAACACCATTAACTAGGTGAACATAGTTATAACATATAGAAGGGGTGACATACACATACCACTCATGTGCACTAAATGTGACATACAAATGCCACTCATGTGTGCACTTGATGACTTTGATGCAAACTGGCCTAAGCATCATTGATCATATCACTAACACCATTAAGCAGGTGAATACATTTAAAACATACAGAATGTATAACATACACATACCACTCATATGTGCACTCGATGAAATTGATGCAGACTGGCCTAAGCAACAATGATCACATCAGTGACACAATTAACCAAATGAATACAGTTATAACATATAGAAGGTGTGACATACACATACCAGTCATATGTGCACTGAATGTGTGACATACATATACTATTCATATGTGCAATCACATTGATGCAGACTGGCTTAAGCAACAGTGATCACATCAGTGACACCATTAATCAGGTGAACACAGTTATAACATACAGAAGGTGTGACATACACATACCACTCATATGTGCACTCGATCACATTTATGCAGACTTGGCTAAGCATCAGTGATCACATCACTGACACCATTAACCAGGTGAACACAGTTATAACATACAGAAGGTGTGACATACACATACCACTCATATGTGCACTGAATGTGTGACATAAACATACCATGCATATGTGCACTATGTGACATACACATACCACTCATATCTGCACTCAATCACATTGATGCAGACTGGTTTAAGCATCAATGATCACACCACTGACACCATTTACCAGGCGAACAGAGTTATAACATATAGAAGATGTGACATATACATACCACTCATATGTGCACTGAATGTGTGACATACACATACCACTCATATGTGCACTCAATCACATTGATGCAGACTGGCCTAAGCATCAGTGATCACATCACTGAGACCATTAACCAGGTGAACACAGTAATAACATACAGTAGTTGTGAAATACATGCACCACTCATATGTGGAATCGATGACATTTATGCCAATTGGCCTAAGCATCAGTGGTCACATCACTGACCCCATTAACCAGGTGAACACAGTTATAACATACAGAATGTGTGACATACACATACCACTCATATGTGCACTGAATGTGTGACATACACATACCACTCATATGTGCACTGAATATGTGACATACATGTACCACTCATATGGGCACTGAATCACATTGATGCAGACTGGCCTAAGCATCAGTGATCACATCACTGACAGCATTAACCAGGTGAACACAGTTATAAAATACAGAAAGTTGGTATACACATACCACTTATATTTGCACTGAATGTGTGACATACACATACCACTCATATGTGCACTCAATGACATTGATGCAGACTGGCCTAAGCAACAGTGATCACATCACTGACACCATTAACCAGGTGAACACAGTTATAACATATAGAAGGTGTGACATATACATACCACTCATATGTGCACTGAATGTGTGACATACACATGCCACTCATATGTGCACTCGATGACATTGATGCAGACTGGCCTAAGCATCAGTGATCACATCACTGACACCATTAACCAGGTGATCACAGTTATAACATGCAGAAGGTGTGACATACTCGTACCACTTGTATGTGATAAAATCACTGACACTGTTAACCAGGTGAACACAGTTATAACATACAGAAGGTGTGACATACACATACCACTCATATGTGCACTGAATGTGTGACATACACATGCCACTCATATGTGCACTCAATGACATTGATGCAGACTGGCCTAAGCATCAGTGATCACATCAGTGACACCATTAACCAGGTGAACACAGTTATAACATATAGAAGGTGTGACATACACATACCACTCATATGTGCAATGAATGTTTGACATACACATACCACTCATACGTGCAATCAATCACATTGATGAAGACTGGCCTAAGCAACAGTAATCACATCAGTGACACCATTAACCAGGTGAACACAGTTATAACAAACAGAAGGTGTGACATACACATACCACTCATATGTACACTTGATCACATTGATGCAGACTGGCCTAAGCATCAGTGATCACATCACTGACACCATTAACCAGGTGAACACAGTTATAACATACAGAAGGTGTGACATACACATACCACTCATATGTGCACTCAATCACATTTATGCCGACTGGCGTAAGCATCATTGATCACATCACTGACACCATTAACAAGGTGAACACAGTTATAACATGCAGAAGTTGTGACATACACACACAACTCATATGTGCACTGAAGGTGTGACATACACATACCACTCATATGTGCTGAGCACACTCAGGGAATGCAGAGCCCTGCTGGTAGTATGGTACTGTGCTGAGCACACTCAGGGAATGCATAGCTCTGCTGTTAGTATAGCACTGTGCTGAGCACACTCAGGGAATGCAGAGCTCTGCTGGTAGTATGGCACTGTGCTGAGCACAGTCAGGGAACACAAAGCTATGCTGGTAGTATGGCACTGTGCTGAGCACAGTCAGGGAATGCAGAGCTCTGCTGAGCACAGTCAAGGAGTGCAGAGCTCTGTTGGTAGTATGGCACTGTGCTGAGCACAGTCAGGGAACACAGAGCTCTGCTGGTAGTACGGCACTGCTGCAGTACCATAGAGGCCAGAGGTTCTACCAATCATGCCACAGCTAGCAGACTCTCATTCTCAGCAGCCAGTGCAGCCATTTTCTCAACATGTTTGCACTATTGTCCTTTATGCATCACATGTAGCTGGTGTGCTACATGATTTATGACACATGCAAGTGCACAGATATCTGATCAATGCCATTGCTGTGACTGTTCATTTGCCTGCAGCATGAGGCAGACACCCTTTGACACCTGGCTATGCACATTTTCTCACCTACAGCTACAGAGATGCCTTGTTTCAAGTTGGTGGGGGAAACTGCCATCAGCGGCAGCCTCAAACCGGGTCTGTTGTTCAATGGCCTCAGTGTGCCATCATCCTCCAAATGGCTAGACAAGTTGACCATCACATCTGAAGCTACAGCTGCAGCAATGTCACTGTCAATGTCTCAGATTCTCCCAACACGTCAAGGTCCTGTGTGCCTGGGGTCATACTACCATGCTGAGACACATCTGAAACCACATCATGATTACTGGATGGGCTGATGGATGATACAGATAGCTGATGTGTTACAAATACCAAGACATAGATCAGGACAGTGTGCTTACATCACATGATGGATAGCATCAAAGACATATGACATATATATCTCACTAAAATATCAAAAATAATAATGACTTTACATGAGGTTTACTGTGTTTTTGTTTCACAGAATCTACATAACTGAAGTATATAATTTGGATAAAAGGCCAAAATAAATGGCATACATGAGGAATACAAAAAAACACACTACTGACAACACCTCATGGGAAGATGGTGCTGTTGATGAGAGATGAACTTTAACTATTGTATAGGGGAAAAAGCATCAGTGATCACATCACTGACACCATTAACCAGGTGAACAGTTATAACATATAGAAGGTGTGACATACACATACCACTCATATGTGAACTCGATGACATTGATGCAGACTGGCCTAAGCAACAGTGATCACATCACTGACACCATTAACCATGTGAACAAAGTTATAAGATATAGGAGGTGTGACATACAAATACCACTCATATTTGCACTCAGTGAGATGGATGCAGACTGGCCCAAGCAACAGTGATCACATCACTGACACAATTAACCAGGTGAACACAGTTATAACATGCAGAAGGTGTGACATACACATACTCTCATATGTGCACTCAATGGCATTGATGCAGAAGCAGACTGGCCTAAGCATCAGTGACCACATCACTGCCACCATTAACAAGGTGAACACATCAATAACATACAGAAGGTGTGACATACACATACCACTCATATCTGCACTCAATGACATTGATGCCAATTGGCCTAAACATCAGTGGTCACATCACTGACCCCATTAACCAGGTGAACAAAGTTATAACATACAGAATGTGTGACATACACATACCACTCATATGTGCTCTGAATGTGTGACATACACATACCACTCATATGTGCACTGAATGTGTGACATACACATACCACTCATATGTGCACTCGATGACATTGATGCAGACTGGCCTAAGCATCAGTGATCACATCACTGACACCATTAACCAGGTGAACACAGTTATAACATACAGAAGGTGTGACATAAATGTACCACTTGTATGTGATCAAATCACTGACACTATTAACAAGGTGAACACAGTTATAACATACAGAAGGTGTGACATACACATACCACTCATATGTGCACTGAATGTGTGACATACACATGCCACTCATATGTGCACTCAATGTCATTAATGCAGACTGGACTAAGCATCAGTGATCACATCAGTGACACCATTAACCAGGTGAACACAGTTATAACATATAGAAGGTGTGACATACACATACCACTCATATGTGCAATGAATGTTTGACATACACATACCACTCATATGTGCAATCAATCACATTGATGAAGACTGGCCTAAGCAACAATAATCACATCAGTGACACCATTAACCAGGTGAACACAGTTATAACATGCAAAAGGTGTGACATACACATATCACTCATATGTGCACTCAATCACATTTATGCCGACTGTCGTAAGCATCAGTGATCATATCACTGACACCATTAACAAAATGAACACAGTTATAACATACAGAAAGTTTGACATACACACACCACTCACATGTGCACTGAAGGTGTGACATACACATACCACTCAAATGTGCTGAGCACACTCTATGAATGCAGAGCCCGGCTGGTAGTATGGCATGTGCTGAACACACTCAGGGAATGCAGAGCTCTGCTGTTAGTATGGCACTGTTCTGAGCACACTCAGGAAATGCAGAGCTCTGCTGGTAGTATGGCACTGTGCTGATCACAGTCAGGGAACTCAGAGCTCTAGTGGTAGTATGGCACTGTGCTGAGCACAGTCAGGGAACGTAAAGCTCTGCTGGTAGTATGGACTGTGCTGAGCACAGTCAGGGCATGCAGAGCTGTGCTGACAGTAAGCAACTGCGTTGAGCACAGACAGGGAGTGCAGAGCTCTGTTGGTAGTATGGCACTGTGCTGAGCACAGTCAGGGAACACAGGGTTCTGCTGGTAGTATGGCACTGTGCTGAGCACAGTTAGGGAATGCAGAGCTCTGCTGGTAGTATGGCACTGTGCTGACCACAGTCAGGGAACGCAGATTTCTACTGGTAGTATGGCACTGTGCTGAGCACACTCAGGGAATGCAGAGCTCTGCTGGTAGTACGGCATTGTGCTGAGCACAGTCAGGGAGTGCAGAGGTCTACTGGTAGTATGGCACTGTGCTGAACACAGTCAGGGAACGCAGAGCTCTGTGGGTAGTATGGCACTGTGCTGAGCACAGTCAGGGAACGCAGAGCTCTGTGGGTAGTATGGCACTGTGCTGAGCACAGTCAGGGAATGTAGAGCTCTGCTGGTAGTATGGCACTGCTGCAGTACCATAGAGGCCAGGGGTTCTACCAATCATGGCACAGCTAGCAGACTCTCATTCTCAACAACCAGTGCAGCCATATTCTCACCGTGTTTGCATTCTTGTCTTTGATGCATCACATGTAGCTGGTGTGCTACATGATCTATGACACATGCAAGTGCACAGATGTCTGATTGATGCCATTGCTTTGACTGTTCATTTGCCTGCAGCATGAGGCTGACACCCTTTGACACCTGACTATGCATATTTTCTCACCTACAGCTACAGAGATGCCTTGTTTCAAGTTGTTGTGGGGAACTGCCATCAGCAGCAGCCTCAACTGGGGTCTGTCATTCAATGGCCTCAATGTGCCATCATCCTCCGAATGACTAGACAAGCTGACCATCTTGTCTGAAGCTACAGCTGCAGTAATGTCACTGTCAATGTTTCAGATTCTCCCAACACATCAAGGTCCTGTGCCAGGGGTCATACTACTATGCTGAGACACATCTAAAACCACATCATGATCACTGGATGGGCTGATGGACGATACAGATAGCTGAAGTGTTACAAATATCAAGACACAGATCAGGACAGTGTGCTTACATCACATGATGGATAGCATCAAAGACATATGATATATATATATATCTCACTAAAATGTCACAAATAATAATGATTTTACATGAGGTTTACTATGTCTTTGTTTCACAGAATCTACACACCTGAAGTATATACTTTGGATAAAAGGCCAACATAAATAGCATACATGAGGAATACAAAACAACACACTACTGACAACATCTCATGGGACGATGGTGCTGTTGACGAGGGATTAACCTCAAGTATTGTAGGGGAAAAAAGCTTCAGTGATCACATCACTGACACCATTGACCAGGCGAACAGTTATAACATATAGAAGGTGTGACATACACATACCACTCATATGTGCACTCAATGACACTGATGCAGACTGGCCTAAGCATCAGTGATCACATCACTGACACCATTAACCAGGTGAACACAGTTATAACATATAGAAGGTGTGACATACACATACCACAAATATGTGCACTCAATATGGATGCAGACTGGCCTAAGCAACAGTGATCACATCACTGACACCATTAACCAGGTGAACACAATTATAACATACAGAAGGTGTGACATACACATACTCTCATAATTTCATTCGATGACATTGATGCAGAAGCAGACTGGCCTAAGCATCAGTGACCACATCACTGACACCATTAACATGGTGAACACAGTTATAACATGCAGAAGGTGTGACATACACGTACCACTTGTATGTGAACACATCATTAACACCACTAACCAGATGAACACAATTAAACATACAGACGGTTTGACATACACGTACCACTTGTATGTGATCACATCATTGACACCACTAAACTAGTTAAAACAAACAGAAGGTGTGACATACATGTAACACTTGTACGTGATCACATCATTAACACTAATAACCAGGTGAACACAGTTGTAACATATGGAAGGTGTGACATACAAATGCCAAACGTATGTGATCACATCTGTGACACCATTAACCAGGTAAACACAGTTATAACATACAGAAGGTGTGACATACACATACCACTTGTATGTGATCACATCACTGACACCATTAACCAGGTGAACACAGTTATAGCATATAGAAAGAGTGACATACACATACCACTCATATGTGCACTGAATGTGTGACATACACGTCACTCATATGTGCACACAATGACACTGATGCAGACTGGCCTAAGCATCAGTGCTCACATCACTGACACCCTTAACCATGTGAACACAGTTATAACATGCAGAAGGTGTGACATTCAGTGCACATATGAGTGGCATGTGTATGTGTGACATACACATGCCACTCATGAGCACTGAATGTTTGACATACACATGCCACTCATATGTGCACTCAATGACATTGATGCAGACTGGCCTAAGCATCAGTGATCACATCACTGACACCATTAACCAGGTGAAAACAGTTATAACATACAGACAGTGTGACATACATTTATCACTTGTATGTGATCACATCACTGACATCATTAACCAGGAGAATACAGTTATAACATACAGAAGGTGTGAAATACACATACCACTCATATGTGCACTGAATGTGTGACATATACATGCCACTAATATGTCCACTTGATCACATTGATGCAGACTGGCCCAGTTGTAACATACATCACTGATACCATTAACCAGGTGAACACAGTTATAGCATACAGTATGTGTAACATGCAAATGACACTCACATTTGCACTGAATCACATTGGTGCAGACTGGCCTAAGCATCAGTGATCACATCACTGACAGCATTAACCAGGTAATTTATCATATCAGTGACACCATTAACCAGGTGAACACAGTTATAAAATATAGAAGTGTGACATACACATACCACTCATATTTGCACTGAATGTGTGACATACACATTACACTCATATGTGCAATCACATTGATGCAAACTGTCCTAAGCAACAGTGATCACATCAGTGACACCATTAACCAGGTGAACACAGTAATAACATACAGAAGGTGTGACAGACACATACCACTCATATGTGTACTTGATCGCATTGATGCACACTACTTAAGCTTTAGTGATTACATCACTGACACCAGTAACCAGGTGAACACAGTTATAACATACAGAATGTGTGACATACACATACCACTCATATGTGCACTGAATGTGTGACATACACATACCACTCATATGTGCACTGAATCACATTGATGCAGACGGGCCTTTGCATCAGTGAGCACATCACTGACACCATTAAGCAGGTGAGTACAGTTATAAAATACAGAATGTATGACATACACATGCCACTCACATGTGCACTGAATGTGTGACATACACATGCCACTCATATGTGCAATCAGATTGATGTAGACTGGCCTAGGAATGGGAATAAGGACACTGTATTAATGGAGAACAACAACAGGAGTAAGAGCAATGACTGGTCTGAAACATAGTTAATAGTGTACCACTGACAGAGCCACGCTATGGACAGGCCGTGGGTTGGACTGTGGATCCTGCAGTGGGAAAGTAAAGAGAAAGACAACACAGTCATATATTTTGCAAAAAAAAAAATACTGACAGCATCACGTATACAACACAGTAACAAGGGATGAAGATACTCAAAGTCTTACGTTGCACTTGTACACCAGATGGGGCTGTGTTGACAGATATTGACATAAATATCATGCATCACATGTGTTTTATGTATTGATGCAAGGTATGACAATTTTGCTGTAACATACCTGGTCTATCTGAATTGAACCTGCATGTCTTGGGACCCCACTGGATGTACCTGTAATTTCCAATATTAGGTAAATAACAACATGACAGTAAACAGTAGTGCCATGAAATAAGGCTGAAGTAATAACAATGTAGTGGTCAGAGTAACACTATGGAAACCCTCTCCTGACATTCTCTGCTTTAGTCATGAAGTAGATGGACCTGTGAATATTAATGCAAACAGCATTACACATGTTGTTTGGACTGCTCTGTCTGTACTTCAGTTGTATGAATACATGTGATTAGACTTATATTCATCATCCTCACCCTGTGTGGATCTGTGTGCATGGCATATCTCTGTTACTGTAAATCAAAAATAACAGTATATAAATATGCATGTTATACCAATTTGCAGTGATTGCCTCTATACCCAGCCATGTAATGGAAGGAAAGACATATATGTTCAGTTTGGTGGTCCACCTTTAATCCCACCACTGGGTATGCATTACTCCTTTCTTGCTGTATGCATTGAAGCCAGACTAGACAGGGGTCCAGGGAAGTAAATAGTGTGGGAAGAAATAGCCAGGGAATTGTTATGGCAGGCTTGTATAGGCCCTAGGGCCGATAACCTAGTACAACCTATGAACCTATGAACCTATGAAATATTGTGATGTCATTGGGGGTGGTCAATGGTGGTCCACCACCTGTGGCATCCCTAAATCTCTCGTAAAATCTCAATCTTTTGGCCTCACAAAGGATGACATTTCAGCAGTGTCATCTACAGGCATCATGGGATTGGTTGCGGCCTCCAGCTGCATTTATCATGTTAGTGAGGTTGGTCCAGATTTCATGTCTCCATACTGTATCGCCATAACAGCCTAAGAGTCTCCATTCATGTTTCTGGGGAGCATCAGTCATGATTTCATTTTCCTGGGGAGAAAAGTTGTCATCCCTAGGATGGTTAGCCATGCCAGTGATATGCACATGATCATATTCCTATGTGAGCCTATTTATGCAGATGAGTCTGTGGAAAGCATATGTCAACATAAACAGTATGCATTCCTGTGCAATGCAAAGGTCTGTATAACACTGTCTGTGACAAATACTAATGTGACGTATAAAAAGTGACAACAATGCCTTCATACATAACATTTATAAAATCAATTTATTTATTTAATATTTGTTAAATGGGAAAGTCCGACTTGGAACAAAGCCAATTTTCAGTGGAGGCCCAGGGAGAAATACTCCAACGCATGTCTTTCTAATGTGGGAGGAAACCAGAGCACCCTGAAAAAAAACACACGAACACAGGGAGGACATGCAGACTCCACACAGAAGGCATTCCAGCTGATAATTGAACCGAAGAACCTCTTGCTGTGAGGCGACAATGCTACAGCTGCACCACTGTGCCATCCTATATCTTTAGAGTTTGTGAGTGGGATTAGACCCCCTTAGACTAAATATATGTTGAATGTAGGTCCAAAGACAAGAGCATCATGCCACAAGAGTCTGCATGCATTTCACATGACAATACTACAAGTAACAATTAAACAACTTATGAAAGGCATGGAAAAAATGCAGGCTCAGTAGGCAGGCCACAGACAGCATAGATCCTTTGTATAGTCAGCCAGTAGTGTTAACACCTTTATTAAGAAGCATCCTTGAAGAAATATCTGTAACAGCAGCAGCACATGTTTTAACAGTTTTGTTAGGAAACATATGAAATATCCACAATATCAGCATTACATAGTACATATGGATAATGTTGAAATGTCGGAATACATAGGTTTCTGTAGTTACACCACAGAGTTCAAAGAATTACCAGTAAGAATTCTGGATGATCCGTAAATCTGCCTTTATATACTGTTAACATTTGCAGTGTAATTCTGTCTACATAACTGCATATTGGACTGAAATTAATTAATTAAAATACCAACACCTGTATGAATACATTTCAATCGAACATTGCTCCAGTAACTTATAACAACTTCTGCTAAATATAACATTTTGAGTAAAAATTAATTTAAACATGTACCTTTGAAAATGACTGACTTGAACGGATGTAATAATTATCAAAGAGAAATGCTACCAATTGCCAATGTACCTCTGACTCCGAATCACAGAATTAAAGTGCATCTAATGTGCACCCACCTTTAAGTACCATTTGTGTCATACATAATCAATGAGGTTCATTAAAATTCAAGTTTTTGGAATCCCATTTGCATACCTCTGCATAAATTGGCTTCGTGAGCTGAAATATATAGGTGTACTATACAAGCACCCAGTAGGTATTAAGAAACAGTACCATATCTGGCACATGCTCATTATCTGCCAATAACCTGATAACATGTCATCAGCTCCACTTTCAAATATTGATTTTGATACATTTAAAAGTCAGACCATTGCTAACTGAAAATTGAGTGGTTCTTCAGTGAGCATTTCTCTGTGTTTGTATTTTTCAGACCTTTTTTCCATTTGTGGATTATGATGGCTACTTCGAGGAGGCTGAGACATGCCTGTGTGCCCAACTGGACAATAAGGAGATGACACAGATGCTGATTGCTTATGCCAGATTGGAACAGCAAATGAGAGCCAGACCCAGGAACTTCGCCATGATAGATATATGGAACTGGATCAAAAGGGAGCACTGAAGACAGACAGGGATCAAGCGCACTGGAGTGCAGGTTCACCACCTTTATGATGACCTGCATCAGAGGCTGAGGGAGTAGCTTTGAAGGAGGGTCACCTGGGAGCAGAGGCAGCCCGTAGATCTGTACAGTAATTGTAACTATCCTATGTATACCTGAGCATTCCTACAGAATTTAGAGATACAGCTGGCCGATATATATTAGATAAATGATTTTATATAACTCTTTAGTAGCTGCTATGGCAATTAGCTCTTGGGGAAAGTTGCATGGATATGGTGATTGCTGTCCTTATAACTATGGGTTCAATTCCCATGCTGTTAATTTATTTAATAATGTTTATAATATCCATAATTATGACCTTTGTAGATGTACATACATGTATGTTTTACAACATCTAACAACATCATTGCACATAGCCACTGTCCTCAAGCATCACTGATGCCTATAGCACATATGCTGCAGGTGACTATGCACCTCATAGTTTTCCAGTATAGTACCACAATATCGCCTGCTGCACCCGTTATATGTCAGAATAAAAACTCATACATAACTTGTTGAATTCATTACTCCTAATAAAGTAAACAGTCATGTTTATTTAAGCCAAAAAGAAATGCCTGTCCGACTGTTTACACATATATCATTTATATGTTGATAGCTGTTATTTCTTTATAGTAAAATGTCCAATAATTGTTTGCAGTTTCTGTATTCATTTATTTATTTTTTTATTTTATTTTACATTTGCTAACCGGGGGGTGTCTGACTGAGCCAAAAAGGCCCTTTTTCAGCAGAGGCCCGGGGAGAAAAGCTCCACATAGAAAAATTACAGAATTTGAATAAACACCTGCAATACTTGTTTGTTAAAGTGAAACTCTTGCTGCCTGTTAGCTCTGCTTTTAAGGAAACTTGTCAGCATGGCCTACCTTTTGGCATGCCATGGGTTCTAATCCACGTAGAGGAAACATATCTGTAATTGTTATCTTGGTTTCCTTCACCCATAGCATTTCTTTAGGGAAGTGTATTCTGCTTATTGATATTATCATATGTTTTGAGCACGGCTGCAGATAACTTTGTTATTCGCCAGATTCCTACAAACATATTTGTAATCCATAATGGTCCCTTAATATCAGCTGTTTAATGGCAAGAACGGTAAAGTGTGATACAGACTTATATGTCTGACCAATGCTTTTGTCAATACTGCATACTTTGTAAAAATGCTATTACATTTGTTTTTTTTCATGAAATATTACATTCAGTTAAAAAACGGCATTATTCTCATCTTTTGAGGGAGTAAAATGGGCAGACTAACAGCTGAAAAGCAGAACAAGGAAGATATATATATATATATATATATATATATATATATATATATATATATATGTGTGTGTGTGTGTGTGTGTGTGTGTGTGTGTGTGTGTGTGTATATATATATATATATATATATATATATATATATATGTGTGTGTGTGTGTGTGTGTGTATATATATATATATATATATATATATATATATATATATATATGTATATATGTGTGTGTGTATGTGTGTGTGTACATAGATGATGTGCACATTGCCAAGGAATATCATATTCTCACTCATACCTTACCATGCCCCTTATGTACAGCAATTTGCATGGATCTGTTCACAGAAGCTGTATGATACAAAACACGGTTTCAGTGTCTGAAGAATGAATTATTTCAATTACTGTTAATGTTTCTGAGCACAGTGCTGACTTCAATGAAGTTTTTAAATTGTTTAGGTACATGACCAGCACACGTTCATATTTTGAAATCCTAATCCATGATCCATATTAGTAGACTACCCCCAGCCAGGTGATGTCATAAAACCAAGTCTTTTCACTGCAATCACAGCATGCCTTTTCATCAAGATTGATTAGCTAGGCAGGTAGCTCACAAGGTTAGAGTTTGTATGTGTCACATAGTTGCAGGTTTGAATATCATGTCCTCCAATCTGTGTTGAAAAATATTCAAACCTGTATATAAAACTGACAAATTAGTACAGTGATTATCTAACATGCTTCACAAATAAAGTGTCTAGAAACTTTTATGAGCAACATGCATCACTGTTATTCGAGGAATATGTTATTCATAATTTCTCTTTTCTGCTGTCAGCTGAGGAATGTCAGACCAGGTTCCGAGCTCTTTGCATCGAGTGGATACACAGGCTTGACGAATACGAATAGTGGAGGGAGGGAGGTATGTTGATTACTTTTCCTGTTTTATAAAATAAAATGTATTTCATCCAATTTACAGGTCTGTATCTTTCACAATAACATGTATATTGATTAGAATGCAGGAATACCACCATGCTTCAGTAAGGTAAATGAGATTATGAGATTATAGCTATGCTTAAAACTGCGATTTAAATCCAAAAATGTTGAATAATAATGTAGGATTAAGCCACTGTTTCTGTGCACAATTTTTGAACTGTACTCTACAACCTACTACCAACCTCTACAACCAGTTGTTTTACATTAGGAAGGTTTGTGGCCTGCACTGTGGTGGCAGGACAGGTAGTTTACATCCTTCTAAGATGGGAACTGCTGATTGAGGGCTCAGTGTCTGTTATTCTAAAACTGTATTAGTTCTGGTTTAAGCACTTGGGCTTCAGGCCAGTTATTTTACATTAAGAAGGTTCGTGGTCAGTACTCTTGTGGGAGGAGAGGCTGGACTCTGTCCTTCTGAGCTGGGAATTTTTGGTTAAAGGCTTATAGTGCCTGCATATTTGAACTGTTTCTTACTGAAATTGATACACCTTGTTTGCTGTAGCATAGACTAGATCCAGGCCTGCTGAATCTAGCTTTGTTGGTATGCTTGTTGTTTGTTTGCTTGTTATTTCCCTGAAAAGCCAATTCCACCTAAAACATGGCTTTTCAGCACTTCTGTGGATCCCTAGTGATATCTGCATTGCTTACTGTACTTTTTTCCTTGTTTCACTTGAAAAAAAGTTACTGTTTGTCGTTTTTGCATTTAAGTCACCTGTAACACAGTCGCAGGCTACACACTCAAGTGAGCTAGCCTCCTCTGTGTATTTAAAGTAATTTAAGCTCTGTATTTCTGTTGTTTCTGAAAAAGAAATTCCTTGTTTTCCCACCTTTCTGAACTAGTCTAGTCCAGTTTTCAGGCTTTGCTGAATCCAGGACTGTGGTAAAGGATCCTGTGTTGCCGATATCATAGTTGGATAGTTAGGTGGCCTCCTTGTTCACTGTGAGAGAGGGAACTCTGAGCAGCCTATCTGTCCCTGTAGGAGTGGTCCCAGCCCAGCAACTTGTAGCTCATTGGCCATTTTGGGCAAATTTCTATCCTTTTTGATCTCCCTGGTATAAAAACTGCTTAGCGCGGGTTTGCGCACCGTGCAGCGCTGTTTAGCTGCGGTTAAACTATTCCAGGCTCCACGAAGTCTGCACTTCAGTTTTTCCCTTGAAACTTGAAACACTTCAACCCAGCACCAGAAATAAGGCAATTTAAGACCAGCACTTACTAAAATTCACTAAAACTAGCACTAGCTTACAGCTTGCACTTCAGCCCTATACTCAGGAAATATAAGGCTCTTTACTCATCCAATCAGCAATACAGTCCCAACCATCTATTCAGGCATGTTCAAGGGACAGCTTCAGGTGTGCTCTCTGGTCCAGCTAGTGAATCTGGGCATCCTGAGGCAATGTTACAGTTGCCTCATGTACACAGACAACCCGCTCCTCCTCCCAACCAACACAAAAATATGTGAGAGATGGAGCTACACAGCCAAACTGGAGGCTAAGCTCTCTCAACCCACGACTGGATCAACCAGCCACAAGGAGAAGGGCAACACTAGCACCACATTACCAGACTCACATAGACCAGCCATAACTGCACCAGAAAACAACTCTCAGAAACAGGCAAAAAACATACTCGGAGGCTCTAAATAAGAACCTGCCTAAACAACAGAGACCTCCTAAGCATACACCCAAGCAATCCCCACCCCACAACATCAGTGTGCCAAGCAAAAACAGCCCCTAAGGCTAAATAACACACTAGTAATCGGTGATTCTATCATCAGGCACACAGACGTCCCACTCACTAGACTGAACAAGGAGAAGGTTACCATAAGCTGCCTGTCGGGTGCCAGAATCTGCCACATAACACATGCACTCAGGTCACTCCACAACAAGTACAAATATGACTCTGTCATTGTACATGTTGGCATAAATGACCTGAGATGTACCTCCCTGGACTACATGAAAAGAGACATGGAGGAGCTCTCTGACCATGTAGCCCAGGCTGGTATGACTCTGACTCTGAGTAGCATCCTGCCCTCACCCAAAATGATGCCAGCATATGAAGAAAAAATTATCAGTTTCAACAAATGGTTAAACTACTGGTGTCATTCAAAGGGGATCCAGTACTTGTCAGCCTGGGATGACATGCTTGACAAGCCACATTGCTTCGCCAGAGATGGCTTGCGCTTGTCGCCCCTGGGCTTTCGAATACTGGCCAAGACTCTTGCCGCCCCAATACTGCCTTTTTTAGGCAAGGCTCAAAAGACAAACCCATCTCCATAAACAACAATAATAAACAAAAACTGAGGGTAATGCTGCTCAACGCCAGAAGTCTAAACCTCAAAATGCACGCACTCAAGGCTCTCCTTAGTATGGAAGAAATCAATGTATGTGCAGTGACAGAAACCTGGTTCAAGGCTCCAGAGAGCACCCCAGCACTACCAGGCTATAACTCCTACCATACTTTTAGGTCCCAAAACCAGGACCGGAACACAAAAGGAGGGGGTGTGTCCATATTCATCAAGAACACCCACACCTCCAGGTTAGGAGCACAGCACGTGGAATCTGAGACCATCCAAGTGCAATTGACAGCGGGTAAATTGACTGTTCAATTTGTAGCTTGCTACAGATCTCCCACCTTGTCTCAGGACCCTCACGCAGCATTCCTGAGAACATTAGAAAGTATGAAGATTCTACCCAACACCATGCTACTGGGTGACTTCAACTATCCAAACATTAACTGGGAAAACTACTCAAGCTCAAACGCCCTAGCCCAATGCTTCCTTGAGTTTATAAACTCAAACGCCCTTGAACAGCTGGTCACCACTCCCACAAGAGGTGACAACATACTGGACCTGGTCATCACCAACATGGGGAACCTATGTTCCACACCTGATTTAAACTCATCATTGGTAAGATCAGATCACAAACTAATCACACTGGATATCCACATCATGACCCCCCCCCCCAGTCAAGGAAATCAAGGTAAAAAACTTCTCTAAAGTCAAATTCACACTCCTCAAGACTGAGTTGTGAAGTTTCAAAGCTCCCAATCAAATGGAAAATGATGACCCATCAGCAGAATCCTTTACAAGTGCATTCTATGAACACCTTCAAGAATGCATGGACCGAGCTGTCCCAAGTAAAACCAAGACCAACTCCTCAAAAAAGAAGAAGCCAGTCTGGTGGACCCCAGCCATAAATAAACTTTACAACAGAAGGAGGAAACTCCTGCAAGATAGAACAAAATCCCAAAATAAGACGGCATCTCTGATTAACATCAGTAAAAAACTGCGCTCCTTCATTAAATCATCCAAGGCCAACTTTGAAAGAAAAATCGCCAATGACTCTAAGGATAACCACAAGGCCTTCTTTAACTATGTCAAGAGTCTAGGGTGAAACTCTCAGATATGCTCCGAACTAGTGCATAATGGCCATAAATACACTGAACCAACCGACATTGCCAACATCCTGGCTGACAAGTTCAGTGCAAACTTCACCCCCCCCCCCCTCTCCACCAAAGGGGCTAGCACCCATCCCAGAAGAATGTAGTGCTCCAGATATCTCAGACAAACAAGTAAAGACAGCCCTTGCAAAGGCCAAAAACACAGCATCAATGGGACCAGATGCTATCCCAGGTTGTGTCTTACACGAGCTTCAAAATGAACTAACCCCCCATCTCAAATCATTATTCAAACTCAGACTCTCTACAGGTATGTGCCCAAAGAATGGCGTACAGCAACAGTCGTACCACTCCACAAAGGTGGTGCCACAACTGACCCTAGGAACTATCACCCTATAAGCTTGACTAGCTTGGTCTGCAAAGTCATGGAACGGATTGTCATGGAGCTCATTTACAGGGACATTGGGAACTTCCAGACATTGGACCCCACCCAGTTCGGCTTTGTTAAAGGCAGATCTTGCCTCCTGAACTTGGTCGACTTCTTCGAAACAGTCACCAAGGCCATAGATGAAGGGAAGGTGGTCCACACAGCATATCTGGACCTCACTAAGGCGTTCGACACCATCCCACACTCAGGAATCATAGACAAACTCACCAGCTTAAATATTAACCCCTATGTCACAAGATGGTTTGCCAATTGGCTCTCAGACAGAACCCACACGGTAAGAGTGGCAGGCGCCATGTCTGACTCTAAACCAGTCACAAGCGGAGTCCACAGGGCTCAGTCCTGGGACCCCTCCTGTTCGGTATATATTTCTGTGAAGTACAGGCAAAGGTGGAGGGACTTTGGCTAACCAAGTTCTCAGATGACTGTAAATTGGATGCAATAATTGACTCTCCAGCTGACACAGACATCCTGCAAAAGGGTCTCACAGAGGCAAACACCTGGTGTCAAAGTCACGGTCTCAAGCAAAATCCCCAAAAATGCATAGTAATCCCATTTGGGAAAAACAAAGTACCTACAAACTACCACATAGATGGGAATCCACTAAGTGCAGAAGAAGTAATTAGGGACCTGGGTACCCAAGTAGATAGCATGCTCTCCTTTGATAATCACATAGTCAAAACAGTCAGGAAATCCTTCTATATGGCACACCTGATCACAAAGGGTTTCTCATACAGATCCAAGGAGGTGATTGTGCCCCTTTACTCCTCACTCATTAGGCCCATAATAGAGTACAATGCCCCATTTGGGATGTACCTCACTAGACACCTGCAACAACTAGAAAGACCACAGAGGTACCTCACTAAGAGGATTAAGGGCCTTAAACAATTACCCTATGAAGCATGACTAATAAAGCTCCAGCTCTTCTCAGTCACTTACCGTCTGCTCAGAGGTGACCTATGCCTGAGCTATAGGGCCATGTCAAACCCTGAACTAATGGACATGCTTCACCTCAAAAAAATGAGATCCCTCAGAATCACTCGTTCTAGTGACTTGAACCTATGTACAACAATAAACAGGACATGCTGGAGGGATAGATTCCTGTCCCAGCGACTCCCCTCACTCTGGAATAGAATCCTAATCCATATTCGACAGAGCTCCTCTCTGACCCTCTTCAAGAGAAGTCTTGATGAGTGGATGGGTAATCATAAGTTCTACCCTGGGATCACTTCAGGAGCCCTGTTGACAGAGGCCCAGGTTACTAAACTAATGGAGAGGCAAAAGCCATCACTCTGTGGCTAGGCTTATAAATGCCCATGGGCAAATAGCCTAGTACTTACCTATGAACCTATGAACCTATGAACCTAAATAATAGTTAGGTTGGTGTATCTGTCACACATTTGGTGATTGCTTAGTATGCAAGTTTTAGTGTTTTGACTAATGTTTTTAAATGAATGTTTTGCACACTTCTATGTGTGGCTATATGATCTGTTATACATAGCTTGTCTATTTGCAGACTGAATGGATATTTGCCATGTCAGTGTTTGCTCTTCCATTTGCAGATTGTGTGGCATTCCCTTCAGTTCAACATTGGTAGTGCATCTGCCTACAACACTTTGGGTGTTTTTGTTAAAACAGTTATAGCATAGATTTACAGACACTTGCTCGGTTAGACATCCATCTCTTTGCAGCAGTTCATAATCAGCACACCCTGCAGTTCTTGCCCATCTTTGAATAAAGATCTGTTTAAACCCTTAACTGCACTGTTTTTTTTTTTTTTTATCGAAAGACTTATTTGTTTTTGCTAAGTTTTGCCAAGTTAGCTATAGCCAGGATATGACATTTTGAACAGTTATCTTTATTCCTAATCTTTTACTTCGTCCTGCAGACTGCTGAGGCATCAGTGCTTCACGGTTTTCACTGTCCTAGCTCCACCCCCACATTGTCCTGTCAATTAATACACTACCTAAATGCTCCTAGATAAATACAATATTGTCATATCAAACAAATCAACAGGGCACTCGGAAACTACAGAGTGTATAAACAAAAGAAATTTAATACACAGCTTTGCAGTTAACTTCCATGAACATTTGATAATTTTCTTTTGTTTATACACTCCATAGTTTCCGAGTGCCCTGTTGATTTGTTGGTTTTGGCTTGTTATATTTTGGGGTGTTATATCCTCCTGGTTTTGAAATATTGTCATATCACCTTCTCCTCATTTTAACAATGACATTTAGCAGCTGTTTATATAAATCATTATATGCAGACATTACAATGTCTAGATTTGAACTTTCATACATTTTTACAATGTTAATGACCCGGGTATGCATCTCTAAGCCCATACAGTTTTTCACTAAAGAGTACTGATGTCTTGTTTATGTATAGGACATTGAGGGCCAAGCATGTATAAGGTACCTGTGTCCATAATGGATGTGTGTCGGTCTCTGAATAAATTTTCATCATTGTCATATTAAGTTCTGTTATGCACTTCAGGGGAACGTTCTGCGTGATCAGCATTTACTTTTCTTTTCTTAGGTTCATAGATAGATTCATAGATGAGTACTAAGCTAACTACCCTTGCAAGCCATTTTAAGCCTAGCCAATTATCCCTTGTGAGACTCAAACCCTGCACCTTGTGTTTGTAAGGCAAACAACTTAACCATTAGGCCACCCTCCCAACCCCCTGTGGTGTTTTGCAATTAATCTTGACAGAGCATGGGGGCTCGTGGATATTCTCCTCTCAGACGACGATGTTGAGCACATGCCAGGCCACTGCCAGAGTCTTCCAATGATGATGATGATGATGATGATGACAAAGTTGAGGAAGCTGATCGTGCTCCTGCCTGATCCATCACTCTTGAAACCCAGAGAAGATGACGACATGACGGGAATTGAGATGATTATCAAGAGGAGACACTGAAGGTCATGACTGATGTGTTCCAAACACATATGAGAGGCATTATGGGGACATTCTTTCAGGATATATCACAGGTTCTTCATGATTCATTCAGAGAGATAGCTAATGAGGTCATTCAGTAGTCTCAGCCCCATCAGCTTGGTCCCTCTTGTCCGTAAGTGTTGTCTGTGTGTTCCACTTGTGTTATGCTGCTAGCATGCTGATTGCCATGTAATTGACTGGACTTTGTATGCACTCACATGCATGCATACCATGTAGCTGTCATGTTTGTGTGTTATTGGTATATGGCATTTACTTCTGTTTCAATGTGTGCATGACACACACATTAACACATTACACTTTCCTCCCGCATTCAGCTGTTCATGCATTGTGGCAGTTAACTTGCAGCTAGTGCTGCAAACTGTAGCCTATAATCATTTATTTTACTGAGAAAATAACAAACGACATATGTTCATAATTCATCACTACCACTGTGGTATGGCATGAAACTCTGTATTGCCACATTATTATGTACAACAGAAGGATATTTCATTCCTCATGTGATATGAATGACAGTTGTCATGATGTCCCACTGGCATGATGTGGTATTTTGTGCCACAGATTGGCAATACTAATGCCATATGGGATCATATACAGGTACAGCCTGTGTATTGGAAATCCTCTTTTTCTG
>NC_056741.1:61556349-61653849 GCF_019279795.1 Protopterus annectens | reverse complement strand
CTCTCAATGAACTACCCCTGGCAAAACCACCCACACTCATGTATCTATCATTTTAGTGTTGCTCAGCAAAATTGTCATTATATAATTAAGCAATAACCCATGTCTGGGTGTGGATAATGCTAGATTTACCCATGGTTAGTGACCAAACAAAGACAACCATGGGTAAATTTAGCATTACCCACACCCAGACGTGGGTTATTGTTATTATACAATGACATTATTTAAGAAAATAAAATACTTACTTTTCTTAAATAATGCCTTTGTATAATACCTGCTTAGTGCCCTTCCACAGTTTTCCGCTATCCTGGGGCTTTTTCTGATGTACTGCACATGCGTATGCTTATGCAGTACAGCAGAGCTGTGTAGAGGAAGCAACGGAGAAAGGAAGATCTCCGTTGCTTTTTTTTTAAGATATCTCACTATGTTAAACATATAACATAGCGAGATTACAGCAACAGAGATATTCCATTCTCCATTGCTACCTAACACAAACAAAAAAAAAATTAAGACTTATACTAATGGAAAAAGTCCAGGTGACTGAACATTTTTCCATTAGTATATAGGTTCATAGGTTCATAGGTTCATACTAGGCTATCTGCCCTGGGGCAATTATAAGCCTAGCCCGATTCTGTATGGCTTACGCCACCCCTTGATTTGAGTATACTGTGCCCTTTTTAAGGTTTAGTTTACTGTGCCTCTGTCTAATAGTGACACGGGAGTAATCCCTGGGACAAACCTACGATCCCCCATCCACTTATCGAGATTCTTCTTGAAGAGATTCAGTGAGGTGCTCTGCCTTACATGAACTGGAATTCTATTCCAGAGCGAAGGGAGCCTCTGGGTTATGAACCTGTCCCTCCAGCAAGTTCTATTTATTTCTGTGCTGAGGTTCAAGTTCCTCGAGCGTGTGGCTCTAAGGGATTTAGATTTACTGAGGTGGAGCATGTCCATTAATTCTGGATTTGACATAGCTTTGTATGTCAGGCATAGATCGCCTCAAAGTAGGCGGTATGCAACTGAGTAGAGCTGGAGTTTTTTTAACCGAGCAGCATATGGCATCTGTTTGAGACCCTTGATCCTCTTGGTGAGATACTTTTGGGGTCTTTCTAGTTGCTGCAGGTGTCGGGTAAGTACATCCCAGAAGGGGCATTGTATTCTATGATGGGCCTGATGAGGGATGAAAAAAGGGGCACGATTACCTCTCTTGATCTAGATGTGAAACCCTTCGTGATGAGGTGGGCTATGTAGAAGGTCTTTCTAACCACTTTGGCAATGTGGTTTTCAAAGGAGAGATTGCTATCAACTTGGGTCCCCAGGTCCCTAATAACTTTCTCTGTACTTAATGGGTTTCCGCCTATGTGGTAATTTGTGGGCACATTGTTTTGCCAAAGGGTATGACTATACATTTTTGGCATTTAGCTTTGAACCATGGCGCTGGCACCAGTTATCTGTCTCTGTGAGACATTTTTGAAGGATGTTTGTGTCAGCTGGAGAGTTGATTATGGCGCCCAGTTTGCAGTCATCTGCGAACTTGGTGAGCCATAGTCCTCCCACGTTTGCCTGTACCTTGGAAAAGTATATACCGAATAAGAGTGGTCCCAGGACAGAACCCTGTGGGACGCCACTTGTGACCGGTTTCGAGTCTGACATGGCTCCAGCAACTCTCACTTTGTGGGTTCTGTCTTTGAGCCAGTTTGTGACCCATCTTGTGACATAGGGGTTTATATTTAAGCTGGATAGCTTATCTATGATGTCCGAGTGGGGTATTGTATCAAATGCCTTTGCAAGGTCCAGATAGGCTGTGTGGACTACCTTCCCTTCATCTATGGCTTTGGTGACTGTTTCAAAGAAGTCAACCAGGTTCAAAAGGCAGGATCTGACCTTGACAAAGCCGAATTGGGTAGGATCTAGTGTCTGTAGGTCCCTAATATCTTTGTTTATGAGCTCCATGATGATCCTCTCCATAGCCTTGCAGACTAAGCTAGTCAGGCTTATGGAGCAATAGTTTCCAGGGTCCGTAGAGGCTCCACCTTTGTGGAGTGGGACCACTGTTGCTGTACGCCATTCTGTGGGCACATATCCTGTAGTGAGGCTGAGATTGTATAGCTGTTTTATTTGAGGGATTAGTTCCTCTTGGAGTTCATGTAAGACGCAACCTGGGACGCCATCTGGTCCCATGGAAGCAGTGTTTTTTGCTTTGGAGAGGGCAGCCTTCACCTGAGCATCTGAGATGTTTGGGAGGCAGCCCTCTGCCGGGATAGATACTTGCTCTTTTGGGGAGAGGGAGAAATTTGCACTGAACCTGTCTGCCAGGATATTGGCGATGTCTGTGGGTTCAATGTATTTTTTGTCATTTAGAATCAACTCAGAACAAGTCTGGGAGTTGCATCCCAGGTTTCTAACATAACTGAAAAAGCCTTATGATTGTCTTTGGTGTCCTGTGCAATTTTTCTCTCGAAGCTGGCCTTGGAGGATTTTATGAGGGATCGTAATTTTTGCTAGTACTGATCAGAGATGCCTTCCTATTAGGGATTTTGCTCTATCATGTAGTAGCTTCCTCCTTCTGTTGTACAGTTTATTTATGGCAGGGGTCCACCAGACTGGACGCCTGCCTTTGGATGATTGGGTCTTGGTTTTGTTTGGGATAGCATGATCCATGCATTCCTGGAGATGTCCGTAGAATGCATTTATATAGGATTCTGCAGTTTGGGCTGTAGTTTCCACTGACCCTGGGGCCTTGAAGGATTCCACTTCGGTTTTGAGAAGTGAGAAGTTCGCTTTTGAGAAGTTTTTCACTGTGGTTTTCTGGGCTGGGGGTGGGGTCGGGATGTGGACATCCAGTGAAATTAATTTATGGTCTGATCTTACCAATGAGGGATATACTTCTGGTGTGGAGCATATGTCGGATTTACAATGGGCACGCTGGTTGGGCTGGCCAATCAGCATGCATGTTTTGGAATACTAATTGGCAGTCATTGTATAATCGCATATAACCCATTTATAAAAGTTAAAAACAGCTTATAATGGACACAAACATTTCCATACCAAATGCCAGAGCATATGCAATAGATAACTGAGATTCACATTCAGATGCTCTTCCTCTGACATAGTAACTGTATTATAAACTTAGTGAAATGTGAGGTAAAGATGAAGCTGAAGAAATAATCCCTCTACACAAAAAAACAAGAGTTATTTGGCAAAGAAAAAAACACCTTAAAGAAACAGGGTATATTGTAACAGTTTCTAAAATAATCTCACCCAGACAACAAATACTGTCCACCCCAGGATCTCAATCCATAACAATCTAAAAAAATAATAAAAATTAAAAGAAAACATAACCAATGTGTAGGTACATTTTCCCAAAATAAACATCCTATGTAATGTGGGAATTTCTGCAGTAGTTACAAAAATATACAAATAGAAATGTTTATATTAGGACATATACGAATACCAGGGGAAATAACACTTCAAGTCTCCACTCTTTTATGCTATCCAAACTCTATGGTTATTTAACCTTCCAGTTGAATATATAAATCTACTTGTATAGAATACATAATGGGCTACATTCTCTGCTCAGCAGCACATCGTGTAGGAGTTGTAAAATTACACAACCAGTGACCATTTGCTCACATACAAAACTTGGAGACCAGTCAAAATAACCAGAATAATAAGACAAATTTGAAATATAGCAATGTTTCATCCAGCCACATAGAAAATACTAGATAATAACATAGGCTAGTCAATATCCCATAATAAGGTGATGCATTTTACTGTAGCTGTTCCTCCATATGACAATTATTAGCTCATTTGCAACTATAATGTCAGTCAAATGAAAAGCTCGCTAATAGGCCTGGATCACTTTTAATACTCCGAAAGTAGTGGCAAAAAAATGACATTTGGACGTATTATAAAACAGCCAAAATTCCTGCATTGTTCAAACTTTGTAGTAATCTTTATATCAAATATCTAAGCATAAACATTTTACTTCGCCACAATAAATATAAATGCATTCCTATCCCATTTGATTATATGATCTCGCATTAATTATTTATTGAATTCCTTACTGTATTTTTACTTTATCGCAGGTCTTTGCTGTAGTGGAAGACTTAACCGGCTTAACAGATTTATAACATAGTTTTATTTATTTATTTATTTATTAAGTCCATAGTTTCCCAGGATGAATACTGCACCCTAAGTATTTACTTTTGTTTTTACTGTTCTGCTTTTCATTATTAAAGAGATGAGATGGAGATTCGACTCTTCCTGTACATGCAGATCAATGCGGCACGCATCAGTCAGAAGTTAGGTTACTAATCACGGATTCAGCTTTTGCTTAACATGTTGTTTAGCATATTGCCAAACTTTGGGAGTCTCTAAACTCCCATCAGTGAGAATTGTACTTCGGCATCATTTTTCACCTTTGTAAATCCTGTCTTGCTGAACAAATATATTGAAAATATGATGCCACTTAGCTTATATGCTGTCATCGTAAACACTTCCTTACCACTAAATTACACGTTACGCCTACATAGTACATTCACTCCATTTTCATTATGTTGGACACTGAAGCTACTTTAAAAACTGCAATGCTTTTGTCTAGTCACATGCCTGTTCCCTACTTACTCTGATTAATTAACTTAATTTCTATTCTAAGTGCATTTTGTCCTTACACCTACCTGCACTTATGGTTACAAGTTCCTCACCTGTATTCTACCTTCTGTGCCTTACAACCCTCTTAATAATCAATGTGTTTCTAGGCCATTCCTACTATTATCGCCTTCCAAGATATATAATCCTACCTCTGCAAGAGGTCATATCAGAATACGATTCAGAATAAAGATAACTGTTCAGAATGTTGAATCCTAGCCACAGCTAATAGAGTAAAACTTAATGGAAATAAAAAGGGAAAAAAAAAACAGTCCAGTTAAGGGTGTAAGCAGACATTTATTCAATGATGGATGAGCTTTCTTGCCCATCATTGAATAAAGATCTGTTTTAAACCCTTAACTGTACTGTTTTGTTTTTCTAGAAAGAAGACTCTATTTTTGGTAAATTTTGCCAAGGTAGCTGCGGCCAGGATATTTCTTCCTCTGTGGCGACCCCTAATGGGAAAAGCCAAAAGGAGAAGAAGAAGTTGTGGCCGGGATATTACATTCTGAATGGTTATCCTTATTCTTAACATTAATGGCTTCAGGTTGGGATACAAAATCAGTTCTTCATGGATTTCACTGTCTTAGGTCGTATCAGTGTTGATTTGATCACAGACCAGTATTTCATGTTAAGTTTAGCAAGAACATTTCTGACATCTTCAGAGTTATAGCACTTATTGCAAGTAATGATTTTTTTTTCTTTTAGTACAGAGCCCATTTATATTTGGGTTCACCCAGTCAGGTTTATTTTTAAATCTGGTATTATATTTACTTCGAAGGGTGGGGGAAACATCTACGGAGGTACTGACATGTACATAGACTATGCAGGTTAAGGAGTCCTCATCCACAGTCGGGACATCAGATTGGAGGAGAATGTCGAATTTAGCCAGGCCATTACTGTGTTACTAGAGTAACCTTTGCATAATCTCTAAATACTGAGGTGTTTGAAGATGTTTTCAGCTTCAGTCTTACAGTAAATGCGACTGATTTATGGTCAGATTTGGGTATGGAGGAAGGTACAACTGGTGGGAAACAGATCTGTCCCATATTGGTGAGGACTTAGTCTAAGATTTTGTCTCTCTTAGTTTGTGTGCAGACTAACAGGTCCAGAGATTTTGTATTTATGAAGTCCAGAGATCTCTGGACATACGTTAGAAGATGTATAAGTCTCCTAGTTAAGGGGTGGGTAGCTGAAGTCCCCTTGAAAAATGGTGTTTGGATTAATGCATACGGATTCCATACTAGTCAGGTAGGGTATATATGAGGTCCTATAGTTAGCTATGATGTGATAAATGGTTTTATTACTAATTAATTCCAGCTCATTATCCTGTCTAACAAGCATGGAAGTGAGATTTTGTTTTATGACTATAGATACACTGCTGCCTTTAGTGGTTCTGTGTACTGACGGTGGCCGGAATACATAGTAGGTGTTGAAACCCTACACTGATAGGGTACTGTAAATGGTCCTGAACCCTGTTTCTGAGATGATGCATATATTGATGCATGTCAGGGTAAGCAGTGCCTGAAGGGAGTAAAGTTTTTTTGTTGAGGCTCCAAATGTTATTTGGATTCTGTTTTGTTAATTTGTAAGCTATTGAAGACTGACATTGTGTAAACAATGCATTATATGGGTGACAAAGGTTTTAGCCAATATACAAAAGCCTTGTGGAGATAGATGCAAGCCATTCCTGATAAAGCAGTTATGGCTACCTATCATCTCCTTCTAGGCTAATATATATATATATTGGAACCCCCCTGAATGATTCCAGAAGTTAAGCCAAGCCAGTTGCTGAAGTCAATAATTTTTTGTTCATCTCACAACATAATTCCTGGTGATGGTAAAATGCTGCTCAAGGCTAGGTTCATATCTGTCTCGGTCACATATTCCGAGAGCTCCATCATGTCTGTCTTCAATTAATCAAGGGGGGTATTTCTCACATCATTTACTCACACGTGTGGTGAAAGTCTTGAGTGCATGCATGATGTGAAAAATCCTAACACCCAATAAGCAACTAACCATGGCCCTCTTCTTACTCAGTTTTGTGAGTTGTCCATCAGGGTATCTCCCTATGGAGTCACCTATGACTAGGGTGTTAGATTGTATGGGGGACATTCCTTACTGAGTTTTGAGACACTGTGAGTCTTCGATACACATTTTGTAATGGGTACTCCATGTATTTGTGAGGTAGTTGAGGGTACTTGTTTCTTAGGTCACATTTAGAAGACCTCTGTGGTATAGGTATATTACTTTTAAGAGCCTCAGAATATGTAGGGCTATGTAATTAATTAGTATTGTGTGTGATAAGTACAGACAATACCTTTGCTATCTGTAGTAGCAACAGGATTCTAGCTCATTCTTTCCAAGGCCAGCTTTCCCTTGCTTACATACCTTTCAAGCATAATAAAGTAAGCGTGTGTGTCATCTTCAGGTCCAAGGTTCTTTAGGGTTGTTCTAGAATGTTGAACTCCCTGGACAGTGGACTGCTGGTTAAACAGGAAAGGAATCTGTATCTGGGGGTGTAGCAGGTGTTAAAAAGTGTGGCAGTACAGCTACATCTTTTTTATAGATTGACCAAGCATTGGTCAGTTCTTTCCTGAACACTGACCAGTTGTTGTTCAGTGGTAGTGGTGGATTTTATTAAAACATCAGTTGTTTTCTCCCTATTTCTTCTAGAACTCATTATTTGCAGTCAGTTGTTGCCTCACAGCAAGAGGTTCCCCATTTCAATTCTTGGCTTGGGTGCCTTCTATGTGGAGTCTCCCTATGTTCATGTGGGTTTCCTCCAGTTCACTGGTTTCGTTCTACATTCCAAAGATATGCAGTAGGTGGACTGGACACTCTAAATTGACCATAGGTTGAGTGTTCATGGTAGTGTGTAGCATGGAAGAAGTACAGTGGCTGAGCTAGCAACCTGGTGGTGTAAACCTTGTCTCTTGAAAACTGACACTAGTGAAGTGACATCCCAGTCCCATGTGTAACCATGGGAATAAGGGGTTGTGAATGGATGCATGGATCTACAAGAAAGTACCTTTCATACAGAACCAGCTATACTAAGTGTAATTAACACAGCACAGTGTTATGTAATTTGATGCACTGCAGACTGCTTTTAGAGGGGAATATTACTTGAGATGGCAGATTTTGGGAAAGTCACAGTATAAGAAAAAATGCAGTTTTGTGCACATTCTCCACCCATGTAGTATGTATGATGGTTTGGGACAAACAAGCAGTTTCTGCAGTCAACTATCTGACTTCATGTCTACTGATAAATACAAAGTTAATAAAAAAATGCAGATTTTATCAAATAGATCAGTCTGCAGTTCCAAAAAAAGTTCACATTTTAGACAGCCTTTTCCACAGTGCAACACACTTTTGCATTGAATTTTTAAATTTTATGTCAGGGCGGAGGGGTGAAACTGTAAGTTTTCTTGATTTAATTATAACAATGGATGTCAAAAATAAACAATTTCAGACCAAAATTAATAGAATGTCTACATTTGTTAATACTTATTTTTACATGTAAATAGTGGGCATCCTGCTAGAATGAAACATAGTGTAATTAGAGAGCGGTTCATTAGGGGGTCTGGGAGGATTACCAGTGAGGAGGAATTCAATAAGGAATGTGATATAATTTCAACCATGTTTAGTGAGAGAGGATATAAAAAATGATAAAATATATAATGAAGGAAAAATCAGTAGGACAAAAAAAAAAACATTTTACCTATCCTATTTAAAGAAAAACAAACATCAGAATGAACAGTTAAGTTGAATAACAATTATTCCTGTTTCTTCTTATGTCGATGTCAGTTGACAGTTTTGCAATTAAAAAGATTTTTACAGATAACTGGAAGATTATACAAGGACATGAAGACTTGTATAACACCAAATGGGACAAACTGATTATTATAAATAAAAAAGTTGTAATATTAAACATTGTATTGAGAACAAGTTTACAAATTCTCATAGGAAGGGTGAAATAGTTGACGGGGAACATTTAAATGTAAAAAATGTGTATGGTGCAAATATATATATATATATATATATATATATATATATATATATATATATATATATATATATATATGAAGATAGCACTTTATTAATTGTTTCTTTATATTGTAATAGACATTACGACTGTGATTCTACACATATAGTGTAAATTGCATCATACTTATGATTTTATACATATGGCATATATTGCATCATGCTTACGATTCTATACATATGGCATACATTGCATCATGCTTATGATTCTATACATATAGTGTACATTGCATCATACTTATGATTCTATACATATGGCGTACATTGCATCATGCTTATAATTCTATACATATAGTGTACATTGCATCATACTTATGATTCTATACATATGACGTACATTGCATCATGCTTATGATTCTATACATATGGCATACATTGCATCATGCTTATGATTCTGTACATATGACGTATATTGCATCATGCTTATGATTCTGTACATATGGCGTACATTGTATCATGCTTATGATTCTGTACATATAGTGTACATTGCATCATACTTATGATTCTATACATATGGCGTACATTGTATCATGCTTATGATTCTATACATATGGCGTACATTGCATCATGCTTATGATTCTATACATATAGTGCACATTGCATCATGCTTATGATTCTATACATATGGCGTACATTGCATCATGCTTATGATTCTATACATATGGCGTACATTGCATCATGCTTATGATTCTATACATATGGCGTACATTGCATCATGCTTATGATTCTATACATATGGCGTACATTGCATCATGCTTATGATTCTATACATATGGCGTACATTGCATCATGCTTATGATTCTATACATATAGTGCACATTGCATCATGCTTATGATTCTATACATATGGCGTACATTGCATCATGCTTATGATTCTATACATATAGTGTACATTGCATCATACTTATGATTCTATACATATGGCGTACATTGCATCATGCTTATGATTCTGTACATATAGTGTACATTGCATCATACTTATGCTTCTATACATATGATGTACATTGCATCATGCTTATGATTCTGTACATATAGTGTACATTGCATCATACTTATGATTCTATACATATGACGTACATTGCATCATGCTTATGATTCTATACATATGACGTATATTGCATCATGCTTATGATTCTATACATATGACGTATATTGCATCATGCTTATGATTCTATACATATGGCGTACATTGCATCATGCTTATGATTCTATACATATAGTGTACATTGCATCATGCTTATGATTCTATACATATGGCGTACATTGCATCATGCTTATGATTCTATACATATAGTGTACATTGCATCACACTTATGATTCTATACATATGGCGTACATTGCATCATGCTTATGATTCTATACATATAGTGTACATTGCATCATGCTTATGATTCTATACATATGGCGTACATTGCATCATGCTTATGATTCTGTACATATAGTGTACATTGCATCATACTTATGCTTCTATACATATGATGTACATTGCATCATGCTTATGATTCTGTACATATAGTGTACATTGCATTATACTTATGATTCTATACATATGGCGTACATTGCATCATGCTTATGATTCTATACATATGGCGTACATTGCATCATGCTTATGATTCTATACATATGGCGTACATTGCATCATGCTTATGATTCTATACATATAGTGCACATTGCATCATTATTATCTTGTGACAGCTTCTGTGTGTGGAAAAACACTAGAAAGCTGGCAAACGAATATAGGAACATATTAAAAAATACCCTGTATAAACACTCAGTTAACTGTGCCAATTTTAAAAAGTTTTTTTTTTTTGTAATAGATCATGTAAGACATGGATTTCAGAGATGGTTCATATGACAATAAATTAAAGAGAAAATAATTGTATTGGTGACCGTGCTTGAATGCTGAGCATATTCCAGGTTTAAAGGAACATGTAAATATTAAGGCTGGGTTGGATACACATGAGATTAGAAAGAGTATTAATTATAAAATAAATAGAGTTTTAATTCACAAATTTTTGATTCAGATTTTTTTATGTATTTATTTATTGATTTTATTCTTTTGTGTTTTAAATTTGTTGTGATTAGTCATATAACCATGAATTTTTATTTATATATATATATATATATATATATATATATATATATATATATGTGTGTGTGTGTGTGTGTGTGTGTGTGTGTATGTGTGTATGTGTGTGTGTGTGTGTGTGTGTGTGTGTGTGTGTGTGTGTGTGTGTGTGTATTACATGATTTTTAATGCATGTGTTTCTGATGAAGTCTTTTGTATTACAAAGATGAAAGTGCTAAAAATTATTAAATCCTTCGTGTTCCTGTTTCTTCTAGTTGTGGTTTTATTCTGGATTTTGTCCGAATTATATAAGCATGAATGTGAAAACAGCTTCTCCTTTAATTCCATTATGGGAAGAACAAAGCAATTTCACTGTCTATCCAGACCAAAATAATTCCAGCTGTTTATTCCTCTGAAGAGTTGGATCATTTTTCTCAATAGAATATCCACACGATTCCCCTCCTTTTTCATTCTTGCCAATGCAGCTGTAACTATTTATTTGTATTTGTTAACCAGATTAGAGCACTGATCCACATGGATCTTATTCAGAGTCAGTCTGGGAGCACTGTGTGGTTAGGTGAGCTGCTAGGAGTCACAAAGTTAGGCAAATTGAGGCTATTGGAATCAAACCCTAGACCACAGGATGGAGATCTTTAAGTGCCCATAACCTTAATCTTCTGCACCAACTGTTAGAACTAGAGCTCTCCATAAACCTTCCTGATGTCCAAAGGCCACAATCTGTTGTGCACTAGGACACTGTTTACATGCCCCATTGTACAGCTGTCCCTTAATACCTTTAACATCTTTGCTAGGTTGATTATAAGTATCCTTAAATAAATCCTTATTCTAACTTTTCTTTGTAAGCCAGCATGCTTAAATGTACCATCTACCACAATGCTGCAAGAAATAGCTATAAACATGAAGTTATAGAGAATTCAGTTGGACTACAGATCTCATGGAGGTTAGACCATGTTAATTGTGTCTGTGATATGTGTTATTCCACTTTATTTACACCTTTTAGAGATGGGTCTATAATGAATTCTCGAAAGCCTACAATGTTGAATCTGACATTGTTGACACGATTAATAGCGAAACTGCAGAACATCGAAGAAGTAAATGAAAATCTCCATAAGGGCAGATTTCCATTTATTTCAATGTAATGCGGTCTCGGAGGTGGTATATTTAAGTAGCAGGGGGTGTGGGGGTGTAGGGGGGCTTGCCCCCTGCCTACACCATTTAGTTTTTTTTGTTTTTGTTATTTTTTGGAACATTCAATGTTTAAATAGTTCGATCACTAAGGGTCAACCTTTAGTGATTCGAACTGTTAATATTCAATGTTCCAATATAGACCCTTAGAGCTACCTTGGGCCGATGTCCTGAGAAATGAAATTCTGCTGTGCAAGGGGTGGCTGATGAGCTAAAAATCAGAGTAGTAAGGTGGTCATCCACTCACGATTGCTTTACACATAATTTTATTGTGACACTGATGCCTACAATGAACTTCTGAGAAGCTACCATTATTTCTTGTTAGCGCTCATCCTTCAATAAACAATTTTGCTTTGTTAAACATTCTAAAAAATTTCAAATTAAAGGGAATCAGTTGTTAAGCAATGTAGTGCAATAAGCCAGCACAATTCATTGCATAAATATCTAACAGATAAATTGTGTGCAACATTTGAAAAAATGTCTTTATTTTTGCAAACAGAAAAGTATTATGTTTAGATCAAGACTAGTAGACAGATACCACATTCAGAAAACTTTTCTGTACAATAAGACATTGTAATGCAGCTATATCTGCATGCAAATTGTGTGTGGCTAACAGTTCTGCTTTACTAAGCACTTAACACACTTTTTTGTCCCCACTGAGTATCATCATTGCTGGACCAACTCCCATGCTGCATCTGTGCTGGGTCTACCAGCTCACTCCCTGCACCCTGGACTTTATCTGGTATTTCTGTGGATGGTCTCAGATCCTTAGTCTACCAGGGGCATGACACACTGAAACATAAATCGGGGAGGTCGCTTATGACCTACCCTATTTCCCCCTCCCATGTGGTAACCTGGTATGGTCTGGGTGGGCATGTGATGTGAGCAAGTGGCATATCATCCTGCCTCTGCAGCAGCTTAGTCAGGTCCACCTTTCACCCTTTGACCACACCCTCTTTGAATGATGCTCCCAGCCTCCATCAAGGATCATCATAGGGAGACACCCTTACACCCACCCTCCAGAATAGGCACATCCATCCCTCCCTCTACTGCTCCATCACATGCCAAGACACTAATGAAACCCAGGTCACATGGGCTATAGTCAGAGTGTTATCCCTCTACTGCACCAGACTTTCTATTTAACACACCTTTTTCCATTTGCTAATGGTCGCCTCAACATGAAAAGGGTGGTGCTGTTGTGAGAGTAACTCACCATAATAGTAGGTTTTTTAGTAGGGTATCACCTCTGCAGTAGAATTCCTTGTCCAGGGCATTCTGCTGAAGGTGATGTGTGAATTTCTACACTGCCCTCCAGAGCTTTCATCATATGTCTTAGCAAATATAGCTCTTTTTGGGCCAACATCTGTAGTGTCCAGGATATAAGGCTGGACATATGCTTATTATATATACACCAGTTCTTTTTGGCAAACAAGTACTTTTGGGCATAATCTGACACAGGGTGACCCTTTGTATGCTCAGTCTGTAATGACCATAAGGACCAATAACATATCATGCATCATTAATGAACTTTTGAAAGTCAGGACAATACTGATACATCCCCCAGCACTCATGACAAGAAAAAGAACATTCCATACAAATCCCTTTGTGAATTCCTGGTCCCCAGTGGAAAGACTGATAAGCCTGTAAGGCAATATGAAAGTAGGTGAGTAGAAGCTTATATTACAGTAGCAATCATTTTCTGAGCTTCTACTGTTATGGTGAGTTATACAGTTGTACTGTGTTCATCACAGTGACCACAGTACTGGTTCTAACTCAAGGGAGAGTAGTGAAACTGAAGCATATATGCCAGTAGGGACGAGGGTAAAGTGTACCTTTCAGGACTGCAGTTGCAGACTTTGATCTATGGTATGTCTAGCATGTAATTCTTAGAAAGTGTGGACTGATGTCCAAGTGGTTATTTCACAAATGCATTGAGCTGGCACATTTTTTTAAATAAGGCTGCACTGATATCTGCAGATCTTTTTGACATCACCCTGTGTGGTACCTCCAGTATTTTGTTGGATTCATAGCAGAAGGATAAGCAGTTAGTCAACTTTTCATACATAATTTGTTTGAAACCAGAACATCAACTTTTTCCTTGCAAGATAGAGGACTTGGTCAGTTTGCTCCAATCGGTGATCCTAGAAATATAATCAATGAGCTGGCTGTGGATGTCCAGGAAATACAAGATTTTTTCTTTCTTTTACTGTTTGGAAATACAGCTACCAGATGGATGGCCTGGTCCAGTGTTAACTGAGACATAACTGTTAACATGAAAATATGTTTGTTGCAAACATTGCTTTACTATGTGGAGAACTGCATATGGCTTCTTGTACATGGCCTGGAGCTCTGACATTATTTTGGCTGTAGTAACTGCCATTATGGCCAACATTTTCTTAGAGGAATTTGAGGAGTTGATGGAAAACTAGGAACTAAAGGGGGCAGCTTTAGCCTCAGGAGCCCAAACTTTAACTACAAGTCAGATGAATATGTTTCTTAAGTGGCTGTATATGCAGGACTCCTTTCTGAAGCTGTTTCACTAAGCATTGAGAGGTTAATGTTGGGGAGGTCCTCAGTACATGGCCTGGAGCTCTGACATTATTTTGGCTGTAGTAACTGCCATTATGGCCAACATTTTCTTAGAGGAATTTGAGGAGTTGATGGAAAACTAGGAACTAAAGGGGGCAGCTTTAGCTTCAGGAGCCCAAACTTTAACTAAAAGTCAGATGAATATGTTTCTTAAGTGGCTGTATATGCAGGACTCCTTTCTGAAGCTGTTTCACTAAGCATTGAGAGGTTAATGTTGGGGAGGTCCTCAGAAAAACTGCTCACAGGAGCAACTTGATGAAGGTGTAAAAAGGAACTTTGGCTTCTCCCAGATATAGTAGAATCTGTGATTTTGAACAGCACCTTGGAGTAATGCCCTTGAAAATGCACCACACAGAATGTCTTCCCCACTTAGCCAGGTATGGCTTCTCTTTTGACTTTCTGCATCATCATTATCATCATCATCATCAGCCCCCTTTTCCCATTTTTTTCTACATGGGGTCGGGGTATCGTGATAACTGTTGTCAACTTTCTCAATTCAATGCCACACTTCTGCCTTCTTCAACACTCATGCCTGACTGTCACAGATCTTCTTTCACACAATCCATCCACCTCTTTGCTGGATGTCCTCGCTTCCTCTTACCTTCTTCCTGTCTGTCCCAAATCTTCTTCACCAGATTGTCTTCTGCTTTTCTGTGCATGTCCAAACCACCGTAATGTGTTCTCCGTTATCTTTTCTGCAGTTGGATCGGTTTCTCCTCTGATGTCCTCATTTCTTCATCTGTCCCAGTGTGCATCCTGTCACCTTTCTCAGGCACTTCATTTTCATCACCTCTAGCTTCCTCATCTGCTCTGCCTTTACTGCCCAGGTTTCTGTACCATACAGTAGTACTAATTGCACAACTGTTTTGTACACCTTACTTTTCAGCTTCTTTGGCATTTTTCTGTCATAGACTACACCTGAGACTCCATGCCAGTTGGCTGAAATCCCTCTGACTCTAGCTTGGACCATTTCATTCAGATTTCCCATCTCCTCAACCACCCCTTCCAGACATGTGAAGCTATTTACCTGTTCCACTGTCTTCTCTTCTATCTCAATTCTCAGCTTCTTCTGCTTTCCCCAAGTTACTAACATTACCATTGTCTTATCTGTGCTTAGTTTCATCCCATGTGCCTTCAGTTTTGCTTTCCAGTCCTCTATCCTTTGTTGATGCTCTTGCTCAGAGTCTGTCTGCAATGCAAGTCATCTGTTTACAGCAACTTTGTTGATCTGTCCCTTCTTACCTGTTTGCTAATGTAGTCCACCATAGTATGAAAAGCAGTGGGCTCAAAGCTGAACCCTGATGCCCACCCACTCCCACTGAAAACCCCTCTGTGAGGCCAAACACTGTACGTACTTGAGTCATTGGGTCCTTGTACATAGCTTGCACTAATTCTACCAGTGTTTTCAGGACTTTCAACCATTGCATCAGCTTTCTTAGGACCTTGTCATATACTTTCTCTAAGTCTAGGAATGCCTAGTTGGATTCTTTCCTCATCTCCAGCTTCTTCTCAACTATCTGTCTCACTGCAAACATTGGGTCAGTTGTGCTGCATCCTGATCTGAATCCAAACTGCTCATCTCCCATCTTACATTCTAATACTCTGCATATCCATTTATCAATCACCCTCTCCAGAACTTTCATGCAATGTGACAGGAGTTTGATGCCTCTGTACTGCCCACAGTTGTGGATGTCTCCTTTTTTCTTGTACACTGGCACATGTATGTTAATTCTCCAGTCATGTGGAATACGTTTTTCTCTCCACATTGCTATGAGTGCCCTCTGCAGCCATTCTCCCCTATCTCACCCAGCATCTTTATCATATCTGTTGTGACCTCATCTGAGCCTGCTGTGACCTCATCTGAGCCTGCTGCTTTCCCTGATTTAATTTTCCTTTTGCTGTTCTTACTTCTTGTAGGAGGGACTCCTCTTCTCTTATTGTAGACTGTTTCTGGGGCAGTACAACTTCTGTGTTTTTTTCTTCATTCAGAAGCTGCTGGAAATACTCCTTCCATCAGCCTTTCATGTCCTGTGGACTAGTGAGTAGATTATGAAAGGTGTCTGACTTTCATCTTTATCATTCTGTCTTTGCCTTGCAACTTGATATAGTTTATTTGTGCCACCTACTGAGTCACTTTCTAGAAGCTGGTAAAGTGCCTCTGATGCCTTGTTCTTTGCTATTGCAACTTCTTTATTAGCTTCTTTGCTAGCCAACCAGTAATCCTTCCTAGCCTGGTCAGTCTTTTCTGTCTCCCAGGTCTTCCTGCACTCCTTTTTTCTTTTGATGACTTCCTGGACTTCTGCATTCCACCACCAGCTTTCCTTATGTACCTTATTTCCATACCTGGCTCAGCCACATATCTGTTTTGTAGTCCTGACACATGCTGTTTTGAGGCACTGCCATTTTTCTTCAACTACATCTATTTCCTCCTCTGTTTGGGGTGTTAGAGCCCTGAGTAATTCCTTGAACTGTTGTACTTTCTCTCCAGATGGAGCTGTGGACAGCAGTACAGGCTCCACATGGCGCCCTATAGGTGGAAGAGTTATACAAAGCAACCACTTTGGGCATCTATTGTGGTGCACAGTATTCTCAAGATTGGAGAACACAGATCACAAACTAAGCACCGTGGCAGGGATAGCCACTTGATGGTGTAAAATATGGTTCTAGCTGATTTGGTTATGTTGACTAATGTCACCAAAATTACTGGTGATAAGTGGGTCGAGGACCTGGCCTACTCCAACTTATGCCAGGGACCCATACTAATGGTGGGAGGGGTGTATGTGCCCCTATTGGCCAGTGTGCCCTGCCATAAAGCCCAGTAGTCCTAGGTCAATAAGCTACTGGCCAGCTGGTGTCCAGTTGCCCAGCCTGGATTACCTGGGATAGCTCTGTTGAGCAAAAGCTGGACATAAAACCAACCAACCTGCCAAATATGAACTGAAATATTTTCAAAATTCTTTTTAAAAAGCCTGGTGTTAAAGAGAATTATGCTTAGTTCATCCATTCTGACAGCCTTCAGATCATTAGTTTTGCGTGCATCAGGGTCGCTTTCTGGTGAGTCAAGCACATCCTGGGATTGGGTAGGAACAAAGTTCCTTCCTGAGCCATCTGAACTATAATGTGGAATCACAACTGTATAGGTCAGAAGGGAGGAGACTGGAAGAAGTGTCTTCCCATCTGCCTTTACCTTCTGGAACTCTGTTGAGATCAGGGGCAAAGGAGAGATGACATGCACAAAACGTTCCCTCAAGCCATGCTGAAGGCATCTGTTGCCCAGGTGTTGGGACTGGAGCCTTGGTGCAGAACATTTTGATTTTGTTCAGAAGAACACAGGTCAACCAAGGGAACTCTCTCATTTTTCAATAAGTCAAACATTTTTGAACATTCAGCTTCCATTTGTAGTTGAGGACATACATTGTTAATGAGCACATTCTGGGCAGAGAGATTGTAGATGGCCTGCAGGTGGACTCCTAAATGAACAGCTTATTCCCATATCATCACTGTTGGTGCCCCACTGCTGCTGACCTGTATCACTGATATGTTGCCCATCACTATCCTCAGATGGCCTGGTCTGAATTTGGTTTTGAAAGCTCTTAGATCCAGGAGTAAGACTATAATTTCCTTCCCAATTTTGTACTTGTCCCTCCTCATTCACTCTGGGATCTACTTACCCAAGGTGCTCAAACAATGCCCCCATCCCAGCTCCAAAACATTTGTGGTAAGGGTCCATTTTCACATCGGAAGGGCCATGTCATTGTCCTGATCGACACCTACTTGTGTAACCAATCATAGAACCTGTTTTCTTATGGATAGGTAGAATCCACAGAGTGACGGAAGATGGCAGTACCGAAAGTAAAGACACAACCGTTTCTTCATATGTCACCTGATTAGGGGCTTCATGAGAAAGGAAGCTGATAATGTGGCATAGAACCATTAAAATGGCACTGAGAAAAGAACTTCAGCATTAGCAGTATCTCCTTTGGTAAGAAGAGCCTACCATTTTCTGTACCCAGAAGTGCCCTTAGGAAGGATGCGAAGACAGGATTAAGATGTTGAGGGCGTAGGAAAATGACTCCTGAGGGGATTAACAGCAAGAATGAAGAAAATAAAAAGTTTAGTTTGAATTAATTCTGAATAAAATAGAGAACAGTACTGTAAATCATTGTGGTACTAATTTAATGCACTCAAAGTTCAAATCAAAGAAAGGACAATGACTCTAAATCAAGAGAGGTGGCAACAAATGACACAACATTCAGTCACAACATGGAGATGGGAAAAAGGAAGATGATGATGATGGCCTTGCAAAGACTGAAACCCTGCAGGAATCAAGACATCACACTGAAATGAAATATTCAAACACAATTGCAAATGGTGCAAACATTGACTGAAGAAGACAAAGACACACAAACTGGAATGCTCAGAATCAGTTGCCATAAACAGATATGAGACAAGCAGCTAGCTGTATTAACAAGCTTACAATAGAACTGTTGGCATTTCCTTACATCCCAGAATTGGTCCAGCCCTATGATTAGTCTCCAAGAACTTGCCTTGTTGGGTACTAGAAGTAACCTGGAGAAACAGTTTATTCCTTCTTTAGGGCTTGAAAAGGAATTTAAGTCATTTTCCTACTTACACACTTAACATCCTACCAAAATGCACCAACTTCATAATTCCAAACAAAAGTCATATATTTTGTCCTACAAGCAAATAGTTTAGAACCTCATCTCTCATTCATACCACCAGCTATCCTACTATACTAGTAAAATTACCCAAAGCAACATTGGTTTCCTCATAAATTAGTAGACATAAAATCAAGGAATAATGCCCCTACCTGTGCTATCATACCTCCATAACCATGTAATTTAGTGTGACATCCATCCAAACACAGACCCAACTCAGCATATAGCATGTTCGGACACCAGACAGCATATCCCCATCACTTCCTTTATTATTACCATCTCACCTATACTCCCACCTTGCCTTCATATATACCACACCAACCAACAAAGTATTGATTACAAACTCCCTGAAGTGCATGCATAGCTAGCAGTACACTCTTTTCATACTTAGTTGCTATAGAATTCTGGACATGCCAGGAAACAATAAATGAAGAAATTGTCTGCCATTTGGTGGTGTTATTTTCTACAAAAACATACTACATATCTCCCTCCCCTCCCCCACATCATGCTAACTTTCCCTAACTCTTAAATCCTACTAACCATGCTAAAGCTGAACACTCAAAAGACAATAACAATCATGGATGTATACATACTCCCAGATAACCATGCTCAAACACTGGAACATATTCTCTGCTGGGCCACCTCTAAAATCCCACATGAAGCCATAATATTGGATGATGTTAATACAGACTGGCAAACCATACAGTCTGAAAATCTAGCCAATAATAAACATATGTACAAATTCACCCAACCTATAACCACACCATCTAGATATAACAAAGCCACAGCCAGGCAATCAATCCTTGACTGGATCCTAACATCTACTCCAAATGAAATATCATCCCATAAAACTCTGCCAGACAGCCTAAGTGATCACTTACAAATCTTCACCATAAGGTGCAAATGCAACTGCCTCAAATCATATTATTACAGCCTGGGTGGAAAACTTATTTCTTTTCATGAAGACACTAAAATGAATACATGACATCTCAACTGGGAGTCACTAAAGATTCTCCCCATAGATGATGCTGTCTGTTGAGTTCATTAACATCTTCCTAAGAGTTTTAAACAGACTACCTCCCCTCAGAGTAAAGAGTCAAAGCCAAACCTGTGGCTATCCTTTGCAACTAAAAAACTCATAAAACAAGGAGACAAAGAATGGAAGGACTGAACAAAAAATAAAACAGATCCCACTTTGCTAGGATATAGAAACGTAACAAAATAACTTATCATCAAAGATAAGAAACCTTATTTACTCAACTATACAAAATATAAACACAAATAATCCAACAATTGTCTGGGCCTCAATCAATAAATTGTTAAATCCAGGACAAGCTGCACAGACAAACCAATCCAATGTCTGCTTTATGCAGGCAGTGTAGTCATTAACCAACCAGATCACTGATCAAGCTCTTGATGCTCCCTACTCATTCAAATAACCTCCTTCAACATTTCTTCTTCTACCAATTCCAAAGATACCACCAAAAAATACCTCATAAAAGTAAAGTCTACTTACAGCTGCCCCTGACACTCTACCACGTGAATATCTTAAAATGGCCGCTGAGGCTGTTGTGTATCCAATTTCAGTTCTGGTAAACTGATCGATATCCAAGGGTGCCGGGACCCTAGAGCGAGGGGGAAGCAGTGCCCCCCCCTACACTTTTACAAGACCATCTTGTCTTGTCTTGTCTACCTCCCATGGTTAGCTTCAACAATTAAAAAAAAACTCTATGGTGGCAGCGTCTTCTTTAAGGAGGACCTATGTGTCATGTGTCAGCACAACTTTTCCCCCTGACAGTGTGTGTGTGTGTGTGTGTGTGTGTGTGTGTGTGTGTGTGTGTGTGTGTGTGTGTGTGTGTGTGTGTGTGTGTGTGTGTGTGTGTGTGTGTCTGTGTAAAATGCCCAGTTAGGTATACCTGGTGGTTAGTATTACTCAGGCAAAAACCCTGTACCTTAGTTACAAGAAGCAAGAGCCTGAATTTTCCATCCATAACACCGCTTGTGATTTAAGGAGTTGAGTCCACAGCTCTCAACTGTCCAGCTTTTCACAGAATATTTGGCTCATATATTTGGTCTGTTCTTCTTAAAATGTGTGGTTTTCTGGCAAATTAGTGAGAATTGAATTTGTTAAATAATGATAGCCTTTTAAGTTTCAGTCTTCCTATCTTTCAGGAAACACATGGTAACACAAAACACTTGTCATGTGTCCCTGATTTTGGGCCTTTGCCCACCAACCCAAAATACATTTTGACTTTTTCCAGATTTCTTGTGCTGTGAAGCTGAGAGATTTAGTTGAGTGTCAAGTGGATTTTACAAGGAGCTGAGAGCTTCAGGGGAAGAGACGTTTAGTGCTGCTCATACCAAGTCTGCTTGCATTGTTAGTAGCACAGGTAATATACTTGCTTTTGATGCAGAAGGCTGTGTTCTACTCCCACAGTATGCAGATGGATCGCTGATACTGTACTGTATTGTACTTTAAAGGGAGTGTATGCTGCAGTCCTGTAAATGTCCTCCTTTGGAGGAGTTACCTAGTAACTGTTAACCTGTTATCAGTTTGCCATCCATTCCCTATTGCAATATTACTAGTGAATAATTTTTTAATGTAACATAGGCAATTCATTCTTCAAGGGCAATAGGCATTTTATTTGCAGATAAAACAACGAAATATGAAGTTGTTTGCTAGCAGCAACCTCTTCATTAGTTACAGATTTCTTTAATGTGGAATTATTTAGATGACTTTTACTTCTGCAGCGATTGTGCATATTTACTGATGCTGGTGGATTGTAATGACAGAAGATTGAGTGGCGTTTTATGGTTGACATTTTCTGAAATGGGTAGTTTTGTCATTATTGGTTCATACATGTTGTTTCATTGCTTACTAGAAGACTGTTCAAAACTACAAATTTAAAACACATTCTAACTCCCCTACCAGAGGTGAAAACATAATGGACCTGGTCATCACCAACATGGACGACAGGTGTTCCACACCGGAGGTCAACCCGTCACTGGTTAGATCAGACCATAAACTAATCACTCTGGATGTCCACACCCCACCACTACCCCCAACTAATGAAACCACAGTAAAAAACTTTTCTACAGCAAACTTCACCTTACTTAAGACCGAAGTGGTATGTTTCACAGCCACCATGTTAAAGGATAATGCTGCCCAAGATGCAGAAACCTTTACAAATGCACTCTATGAGCACCTACAAGGATGCATGGATCATGCCATCCCTAGCAAAACTAAGACTCACTCCTCTAAGAGAAGGAAACTAGTTTGGTGGACCCCTGCAATAAACAGGCTATACAATAGAAGGAGGAAACTAGTTCAGAAAAAAAGCAAATCCCAAGAAGGAAAGACAGCCCTGATCAGTATCAGTAAGAAACTGAGGTCCCTCATGAAATCATCCAAGGCTAACTTCAAAAGAAAAATAGCCAAGGATTCAAAAGATAACCACAAAGCCTTCTTTAGCTATGTTAAGAATCTAAGTGGCAACTCACAGATATGCACTGAACTAGTGCAAAATAGCACAAAATATGCTGAACCTACTGATATTGCCAACATCCTGGGAGATAGATTCAGTGCAAACTTCACCCCCCTCTCACCTCCAAAAGGGCCCACAACAATACCAGAAAAGTGTAGTGTCCCAAAATTCACAGATGCACAGGTGAAAACAGCCCTTTCAATAGCCAAAAACACAGCGTCAATGGGACCAGATGGTGTCCCAGGCTGTGTCTTGCACGAACTACAGAACAAACTAACCCCCCACCTAAACACGCTGTTCAAACTCAGCCTGTCCACAGGCTACATGCCCATAGAATGGTGCACAGCAACGGTTATTCCTCCCCACGAAGGAGGGGCCACAAGTGACCCTGGTAACTATCGCCCCATAAGCCTGACTATCCTGGTTTGCAAGGCTATGGAGCGCATCATCATGGAACTCATTAACAAAGACATTGGGAACCTCCAAACACTTAATGCGACTCAGTTTGGCTTTATTATGGGCAGATCATGCTTACTAAACCTGGTTGACTTCTTCAAGACAGTCACCAAGACCATAGATGAGGGAAAGGTAGTTCACACAGCCTACCTTGACCTCGCCAAGGCTTTTGACACCATTCTCCACTCAGGTATTACAGAAATACTCACCAGCCTGAACATAAACCCCTACATCACGAGATGGGTTGCCATCTGGCTTACAGACAGAACTCACATGGTAAGAATAGTGGGCTCCAGGTCCGACTCTAAACCAGTCACAAGTGGTGTCCCACAAGGCTCAGTCCTGGGACCCCTACTGTTCAGCATATACTTCTCAGAAGTACAGGCAAACACAGGAGGACTATGGCTAACCAAGTTTGCCGATGACTGCAAACTGGGAGCCATAATTGACTCTCCAGCTGACATGGATATCCTCCAAAAGGGCCTTACTGAGATGGACACCTGGTGTCAAAGTCATGGCCTCAAGCTAAATGCCAAAAAATGCATAGTCATCCGTATGGGAAAAACTAAACACCCACAAATTACCACACAGGTGGCAGCCCCCTTAATACAGAAGAGGTAATAAGAGATCTTGGGACCCAGGTAGATAGTAATCTCTCCTTTGACAATCATATTGCCAAAGTAGTTAGGAAATCCTTCTATGTGGCCCATCTAATTACTAAAGGGTTCACATCTAGAAATAAAGAGGTTATAGTGCCCCTCTACTCATTACTCATTAGACCCATCATAGAGTACAATGCCCCATTTGGGATGTACCTCACAAGACACTTCCAACAGCTGGAAAGACCACAAAAGTACCTCACCAAGAAGATTACTGGTCTCAAACATATGTCCTATGCAGCACAACTGAAATAACTCCGCCTGTACTCAGTGGCATATCGCTTACACAGAGGTGATCTCTGCCTGACTTACAAAGCCATGTCCAACTCAGAATTGATGGACATGCTCCACCTAAAAAAATCCAAGTCACTGCGAGCCACACACTCTAGTGAGCTAAACCTAACCACAACAATAAATAGAACATGCTGGAGGGATAGATTCCTGTCACAGAGACTCCCCATGCTTTGGAACAAAATTCCAAATTACATTAGGCAGAGCCCCTCATAACACTTTTCAAGAGAAACCTTGACAAGTGGATGGGTAACAGAAAATACACCCCTGGGATCACTTCATTGGCTCTGTTTGACAGAGGATCAGTTAATTAATCAATGGGACGGTGAAAGCTGACAAACTATGGCTAGGCTTATAAATGCCCTCGGGCAGATAGCCTACTACCTACCTATGAACCTATGAACAAGCGGTGCTGTATTATACAAGGAATATAATTTAATGCAATCAGGAAGGTGAATCAAAGAACGTATACATGTATACATGCCCCTAAAACTGTGTAAAGAGCCTGTGGTTTGAAAATAACTCCGAAGTAAGCTTAGTCCTCCACTGGCCAGATGCATAATGAATGTGGGTTTTCATGCCCTTTCAATGAATGTGAGTTTAAAGGGCAGAGAAGTTTATTGGTCGTGCTAGGTCTGTTTTCATTGTGACACTGTATTGTTTGTTTAGCATATGGCTCAGTGTCTGTGCTATTTTATTTCAATTTCTGTAATCATTGTAGAAGTAAATAAGAATACAGTATGCACACTGACAGGTTTGAAAACTGTTTATGATAACTGAGGAGAAATAGCCAAGTAATGGAACACTGGAGTGGCTGGAGAGGGGCTGCTGCTGGAGCAGCAGGGGATTACAGACTATCCATTCAAGTAAAACAAAGCTCATCCCTCTCCATATTCAAATGCAACTTGAATCTAAGGATGGATAATAGAAAATGTACTCCAAGGTTGCCCCTCATGCCACTAATGAATAGATGCAGTTCACAAATGCTGCATCCCTTACATGGGACCCCTCAAATTATCTGTGGTAGGATGACAGTTATTCTCACGGGTCTATATTAAAAGCCCGAAACCACTAAGTGTATATACATCAACACAAAGTTCGATCTACATACACAGCAAAACACTGAAACAGAGAAAATACTTAATTTAACACGCTTTTGCAGGGGGGCAAGCCTCTCTGCACCCCCCATGTGGGGGGTACTGCCCTACCTAAATATACCAACTCTGAGACCTCACTACAGTGGGGAAAATATATATTTCCTTATCCCCACCATCATGCTGCTGGCCAGGAAACACGTTTGGCGTTTTGGTTTTCGCTGTTTCAGTGTTTCACTGTGCATGTAGCTTGACCTTTATGTGTCGATGTACATACACTTGCTGTTTAGTGGTTTCGGGCTTTTAATATAGACCCATTCTCACTAGGGCTAATATACAATTATCAGCCATGGGATAGGTAAGACCAATCTGGAAATGTTAATTCCAGCATCATAAGGGAAATTGGCTAAGCTTAAAATGTTCTTCAAGTGAACCTTTGTTGTAGTAGTAAATAGCTTTAAAAAGTTGACTTTTTAGATCACTAAGTGCCCCCCCTCCCACCTTGATCAGCTTCTGGCACCTCTGTCCATATCTGAAAATAAAGTCTCCTCACTGTGGAGCAAATCATTCATTATTTCACTGTGGAAGGATAGGATCAATACAGATTTTTAAATTATAGTATATTGCTTCTATCAAAAATATTTAAAAAATGTATCCATATGCAAATTCTCAACTACCTAATAGATAACCAGCTTCTGTTTACAATCTAAGATGGCTTCTGCCCTCAACACAGCACAACTACTGTTTTGCTGAAGTTTGTTAATACTGTCAACATCGATAGAAATGTTGGAAGCCTAGTCTCCACTACCTTCTTAGACTTATCCAAAGCTTTTGATACTGCCACCAGACACTCTTACATAAAAACTCTTATCCTTTGGGCTCACCAACTCCTCACTTCAGTGCTACCATAGTTACCTTTCAAACACAGCACAAGTAGAGAAATAGAAAAAATATTTCTCCATCTTCTTGCCTGTAACTACTGGTGTCCTACAAGGATATATACTAGGTCCCGTATTTTTCAACATATTAATCAATGACCTCTAAACTCTTACAAAAAATTCTACACTAGTTCATTACATGGACAACACAGCTCTAACCTGCACTGCCAAATCTCTCTCTAAATTCCAAGACCTAACACAATAATCCTTCTTGTCAATTGAAACATGGCTAACTAATCCACAACTACTACTAAACCATAAAAAACTAAATTATTGCTCTTCAACCCAAAACATGTCCCTCCCAAAACAACAGTATTCATTGTAATCTCTGCCAACAATAAGTAAACCACACAAAATTATTGTGTGCCATCACAGATGAAATTCAACTACAATGTATCACACACATGGTTAAAAAAGTCTCATCAAAAACTAGATAAATTATACACAGGATGCCCCTTTCCCAATGTAGAAGGAAGTAATAGTCCACAAAAATCACAAAAACTGATAGGCCAAAAAGAGCCATAAATATGATAGAGTGGACTACAGTAAACTCTCAGTTAACCGGAACTCAAGCAACCGGCACTCTCAAGCAACTGGCAAAAGAAAATTGAAGAAATACAGTACATTACGAACAATTAGATTCAATTTTCATGTGTTGTACTTTCTGTTTTCCCCCTAGCCAGGCTTTTAATTACTGTATTTTAATAGTAAAATCAAATCAATACAGTGTTTATTGTATGGTGTGGTATGGTATAGTATAGGGTACAGGATTAGTAAGGCCTATTTTTAATATCAAATTTCAAGCAACCTGAAACTACAGTTATCTAGCATCTACCAAACCCTATGGGTGCCGGTTAACTGAGAGTTTACTATACTGAGGATAAGAAATAAATGATGTATTGTTACTATTATGCAATAAGCCTAGAATTTCCAGACGGAAGATATACAAAATGATTAAGAGGGAAATTAGTGGAAAGAAAAATACTTACCCAAGAAAAACTGTCAAAAGCCTCAACTGCAAATTTGCGTTCATTAATACAACAGATTCATAAAAAAACATTATATAGACCAAGAAACATTGGTCTGTTTGGAAAAAGCCATGACTGAGGAAGTGCAAAAATATAAAGCACAAAATCTAGAGATTTTTGAAAGGTATAAAAAAGAAATGTGGACATGGGAAATAAGATAGTTCTGATATGGTGCAATATTTATGCAAAGGAAAAACCCAACTAATCAAATGCAAAATAAGCAGATCCAAAGATTTTCAAACAGAAATACTTGCAAAGGCACCCAGATATGGAAAAGTTCACATTACAAAATATATGATCACAAAGGGGAACACAAAACAAAAGATAAGTAAACTAGAAATAAAAAAAAAATAGAAGGTGAAGTTATGGAATACCTGCAAAGTGAAGGATTTAGTGTATAAAATCTAACTCTGTTAACACCAGAGCAGGATAGAATAATGGATCCCCAAATTAAGGAGAAACCAGTGGAGCGGGAAACATCTGATCACTTGCCATGTGAAGATACTTAAGAGACTTCAGTAGGGAAACTGTGGCACACTCAATGTTGTGTAGTGACACAGGTTGAAAGTGAACAGAATGTGGCACAGGAAATGCTCTGGAACTTTCTGTGGAGTACTCGCAGGACATAGAGAACAAAGAATGTGTCCTCGGTTTAGAAGAAATGATAAGAGAAGAGTTGCTTGATTTAATAGAGATGGATAGCTAGCATATTAAGATAAATGAAAGAAATAGACTACAGAAAGTCAATAAGACCCAAAATGTTAAAAGCTTGATAAAGCAAATGAACACAGTAATCAGGACTGTTCATAGACATTCATGCAATATAACAGAAGTAAATAGGATATATTACTGTGCAGCTAAATTAATACGAGATAAAGTTTTACCACAAACACAGGGCAGTAAGAGAAAGGAAGGGGAGAAATCAAATGCCATCATGGAATTATGAGTGAGAAAACTATAAAGCCATTAAGACAAGAAGTGTCACTGTTAGAAAGGTACAGAAGAAGGAACAGATTAACAAAAATACACAGAAAGATAGAGATGATAAAAGCAACTCACAGTATCAGAACAGATCACGCTATTGCAAATAATAAACTAAAGATATTAGCACATGCAGAAAAAACTTAGAAAATATGCAAGTAAATATCAAAGAAAAGGACAAAATAAGCAATTTATTGATGACCCAAAAAAAGTTTTATAGAGATTTGGGAAACAAGGCAAAAGGAACTGAAACACCCCCCCCCAAAAAAAAGGAGAAGAAAAAATAGAAACCTTTTTGGAGAAATATCTATGAAGATCCTTAGGAACATAAAATATGCTGAATGGATAGAAGAAACAAAAGAAAGAATGTACAGGATATGAAATGGGATGAAGTAATGGCCAGAGAAATTGAAACAAAATTAAGAAAAGCTTCTAAGTGGAAAACTTCATGCCCAGATGCAATACCTAACTTCTGGCTAAAGTATTAACATCTCTATATGAAGATTTAGTTATGAGTAAGAACTATTTATGTGTGCACCCCTAACAGACACCAACCTGGTTAACAACAGGAAAAACAATACTCCTCCTCAAGAGTGAACCTGAAAGCTATTCTAAAAAGTATAGACCAGTAACTTGCGTTCCGATGATGTATAAACTATACACTGGAATTGATGCCAACATAGTTCATAGTCATTTAGAAGAAAACTCAATCATAGAAATAGAACAAAAGGGTAATAAATGAAAGTCATATGGAGCAAAGGATTATTTCTTGTTAAAACAATTCATAATGGAGAACTGTAAAAAAGGGGAAGACTCTAATATTTCATGGGTACACTACAAAAAAGCATTTGCAATACGCCACATTAATGGATAATAGAGGGCTTAAAAATGATCGACTACATTACAGCAACCACGAAACAGTGGCAAACCACTTTACAGTTAAGCCAAGATAAAGAAAAATTTCACGGATGAAAATTCAAAGGGGGATATTCCAGGGTGACTGTTTATCACCGCCGGTCCTTCGTCTTGCCCTTAACCCATTAAGCTGTCTTCTTAACAGATTAGGTCATGGCTACAATCTGTCTCCCAGAAAACAACAAAGTGCAAAGACTTCTCATCTTCTTTTTGTGGATGATTTAAAACTATATAGTTTATCAGATGAGGAATTGAAAGCACAGCTGCAAGTGCACAAAACTTTCTCAGATGATATAAGAATGTCATTTGGTCTTGATAAATGTGCAAATGAAACTCGTGGTCTTAAAATAGGGTCTACTTTAGATTGATGAAAAGTCAAAATGCCGAACGCTCACGAGCGTACATGCAGGAAGTTGATATTTATTTTTTTGGACTGGAGTACAGTGAGGATCGGAATATTTGCCCTTTCCTCACTGTAGTGCGATCTTGGAGTTGGAATATATATTTAGTGGGGGTGTGGGGGGACATCCCCCCATAATAGCGATTTTGAATTTCTGCATTTATGGTCATGTAAGTGTTTGCCATTTTGATTTTTCGTCTATACAATATTGACCCTTAAAATATTGTTGATGAGCTCATTCACAATAATTTCCAAATATCATGAAACCCAGGTAGTGTTCCAAAGCAAGAAGCATTTATTTGTCCATTATGGATAAAGGCTTTTTGTTTGAAACACTACCTTTCATGATTTTTGGAAATTATTGTGACTGTGCTTATCAATAAAGTTTTAAGACCGCTACTTTCTTTGTTTTTTATTTTTTTCCTCAACAGTCTTGATGGTGAAGTTGGAACTAGACAGATTCCTGTGCTTGTTCATTTTTTATAAACAGGCAAAAGCAACCTTTAAAGCAGGAAAGCTGCAGCACCAAGAAAACATCAGTCTGGGACAGAAATGTGTTATAAAAGACCTGGAGAAAGACGGAGTCTATACATATTTGGGAATTGATGAAGGATTACCAATAAAACATGAACAAATGTGAATAAAACCTAGTAAGGAATATTTTAAAACATAATGTTATAAACACCCTGCTGACTGCCATGTCTCTAGTCACTGTTATAACACAAGCAAGCTTCTCATTAACATACTCTGTATGTTAATAAACTTGACTTCACTAGTTTAATACTTGTGAACAGCCAGCTTTGCAGGAGACGATACCAAGCTGTATGCCCCAGGTGGTAGAATGAAGAAAAGGGGCAATTATTCTAGTTTCATTAGGTATTGGGGTAGAGGGGTAGAGCTTGTGAATGAAGCCTTTAACTGCTGAGAAAGCGATCTACAAGGGAATGCATTGCATATTCCAAAAACATGCATCTGAAGTGTTTCTCTCCAGGCCTCCACTGAAAATGGGTTCTGTTCCTGTTGGACTTTCCCGTTAAACAAATGTTAAATGAACAAATGTTAAAATAAATATGTTATGATTTTTGCAATACATATGCTATAAGTTATAAATAGTTTAACATTCTTAAGTAATATACTTTTAGTATATATTATAGTATATAGTATAGTATATATATTTAGTAGTAATATACTTTTTAGTTTCACAGTTTGATATACAAGTGTAAAGATTACACAGTTTTCCACATTACTTCTGTTGAAAATTAAAAAATATATAGGGAAACAAATGATCGCAGTCTACGTTGGAAGTGTGTAATGCTGAACACTCTACAAACAAAGCAGTATAAGTCATTATATAGCACTATATAAGTCATTACATATAAGTCATTATATAGCACTATATAAGTCATTACATATAAGTCATTATATAGCACTATATAAGTCATTACATATAAGTCATTATATAGCACTATATAAGTCATTACATATAAGTCATTATATAGCACTATATAAGTCATTACATATAAGTCATTACATACCACTATATAAGTCATTATGTATAAGTCATTATATAGCACTATATAAGTCATCACATATAAGTCATTATATAGCACTATATAAGTCATTACATATAAGTCATTATATACCACTATATAAGTCATTACATATAAGTCATTATATAGCACTATATAAGTCATCACATATAAGTCATTATATACCACTATATAAGTCATTACGTATAAGTCATTATATACCACTATATAAGTCATCACGTATAAGTCATTGTCGATAATGTAGTTATTACATATTATCTTACATTTTATTCATTTTTATTTATTATTTGTTTTACCTTTGTTAACCAGGATAGTCTGACTGAGCAAAGACCATCATCAGTGGATGCCCGGGGAGAAAAGGTCCAGAAGTCTTAGTTAAAGCAATTATACATAAATTAATTAACAATGGTTTCTCATAATACATGTATAAAATGAAAAGTAGGAGGCAGGCAGGTAAGTGGTATGACAAACAAAACAAAACTCAGATGACGTACCTAATTCTTGATGTCTGCATGGGGAGAATGGAAGATGACACAGCTGCGACATGGAGATGTGAGTCTAGAAGAAATCATAGTTAAGGAATAAGGTGAGGGAGAAGAGGTTTAGTTATTTATTTTAAATCTTGTAGGAATTTTTAATTAGGAACCATTAAGTTCTTTCATAAAGTGCAAATTAACCAGAAGCATAGCTAGGGTGGGGTGAAGGGGGCAGCCACCCTGAGCTTAAAGTGTTAGGGAGCTTGACTGGAATTCACATTTTTTTTCACTCCTAATATAATTGTGAGGACGTGACACGAATTGTGTTCTTCAATAGGAGAGAAGGGAAGAGTGCCAGACCAGAGAACAGCCTTTTTTTGCTCTCACAGTTCTTGGGGCAAAACATATATCTGGCACACAGATTGATGTATGGACCTTTTTTTTTGTTCCCTATTTAGTGTTGAGGGGTGCCAGAATGGGGTACAGCAGCAGATGCCAGACGAGTCAGTTGCAGTTCTGGAGATGACCGATGAGACATGAAGGATAAACTCAAATGGTTTATTGAAATGAGCCATTAAACCACTAACCCTTCTGGGGCCCAAATAAGCATTATTTAGCAGACTTTCTTGTAGATCTCATCTAATCCAAGTCATAGACATCCAAACTAGATCCAACCCCATATCTAATCACCATTCACTTCTTGACTTCACTGATACAAGCAATCTCAACAATATCTCCTCTGTCTCCAATTACCAACCCACTTTTAGTGATCATTGCTCCATCATATTCACCCTACAAAATCTACAAGTTATATTCCTCTCAGGCTCTTTCAGACCAAAGCCCCCTCCTAAAATCTGCATTCTACACTCAAAGCTTGCAACTGTTGATTGGTACCAAGTACTCTCTGATTGGTACCCAATACTCTTCGATTGGTACCCAGTACTCTCTGACTGGTACCCAGTACTCTCTGATTGGTACCCAGTACTCTCTGATTGGTATCCAGTATTCTCCAATTGGTACCTAGTACCCTCTGACTGGTACCCAGTACTCTCCGATAGATACCCAGTACTTTCTGACTGGTACCCGGTACTCTCTGATTGGTACCCGGTACTCTCTGACTGGTACCCAGTACTCTCTGACTGGTACCCAGTACTCTCCCATTGGTACCCAGTGCTCTCCCTTTCTGATGTTAATATCGTCATCAGCAAATTAACAAATGTATTATTCTCACTTCTGGACACCTACTTTTGAGTGATCTCAAGGCTACTGAAAGGGCCAAAAACTGAATAGCTTCCCAAAGAGAATAAATTCCTAATGAAACTATGTGAAAAAACCTTGGAAATGTCGAACCAAACCACATGCCCAACAATCTTGACTATCACAAAACTCTGAGGAACTTGACCAAACAGGCCACCTGTAGACTCAAAATAAAACATCTAAAAACTAATCAAACCTTCAATATTCACTACCCTTAACATTTCTGGCAGGAAGTCAATATGCTAACAGGAAGATCCTCCCCGAATGAATTATCCAGTTTAGAATGGATAACCTGCCTATTTGGTAATCGTACACCTTCTGACTTCATCAGGGAATTCTCATGCCTTCCTCCCAGCCTTATGTACCCACAATGCAGCCTCACAACAAAGGCATCCTAAACTCCCCTGATTTCATTCCACCTTTTTACTTCTAAAAAAATCACCTTTAATGAAATTTTGCCCCTAAATGAACAGATTGCTATGGACTCACCATCTGGGTCTGACAATATTTACCCTTGGCTTTTGTACTACTGCAGAATTTTCATCATCACCCCTTTTTGGCATATTCACAGCCTTTTCCTCACCACTAATACTATGGCAAATATTTGGAAATCATCTTTTATCAGACCAATACCAAAAGAAACCAAGCTCTCTTGTAATCACTCCCACTCCATCCCTGTCCAACCCACCATTGGTAAATTCTTGAAAAATTCATCTATAACCAATTTACCACTTAGCCACAAAAATATTTTCTGTTCTCCATCAAACAGCACAGTTTCCAAGTTGGTAGGAGCACAATGATTGCTTTCTGGACCTTGGCTGATAACATCTTAACTAATATGGATAAAAGTGAACCATCCAATCCTACGTCTCCATCTGCAAGCCATTGGAATCAGCCCTGACGCCACTGCATGGTTCAAAGACCTTGTGTCCAACTATTCATTCCAGGTAAATATAGGCCCTAGTCTTTCCAACAGTACCCTCATTTACTCTGGTGTCCCATAGGGCTTCACTCTATCACTCTATCATCTCTTCTTTTTTCAGTATTCATCAGCATTTCAGTAGACCTACCCCCTTAAAACTAATTCTTTATGCAGATGATATGGCCATCTACAGTTCTGATCCTTCACATCATATAATTGTAACTCAACTTCTAGCTTGTTTTCCCACCTTTTCTTGTTACTAGAATAGTCCATATACAGATTTGCTGTATTCAGGACTGTATTGCAGTTTCTGAGTTCCCCAGACCTTTCTGTGTTAGAGGGAAGCCTTTCTGCATATCAGTGGGAGTGGTAAGCACTAGGTAGCCTATCTACCACAAGAGGAGTGGTTTCTAGCTCTGAAATTGTAGCTTATTGGCTGTTTGGGCAGCATTTCTATCCTGTTTAACTTTCTGTTTTAAAAGCCTGTGTTGCGTGGGCTTGCACTTGTTTAAGCTCCGTGGATCCCGTTTTAGCATCCTGCAGACTACAAGAGCAACAGAAAGGAGAAAGAGAGACTTTAAGTATCTCCACTTTGCTTTTTTTTTTCAAATATACTGCATTCTTCACTTTAATTAAGTTGTTTTCTACTGCATTGCATTTAATTGAACTGCATTTACTGTATTTAAGCTACATACGCAGGTGTGCTAGCCTGCACTGTATTTAAAGTAATTTTAGCTGTTTTAAGTGTTTTTTCTCTCCTAAATTGAAAAAAAAAAACAAAACAAAAAAGTTCTAGCTTATTTGCTTGTTTTCCCACCTTTTCTTGTTACTAGAATAGTCCAGATACAGATTAGCTGTATTCACTGAGTTTCCCAGACCTTTCTGTGTTAGAGGGAAGCCTTTCTGCTTTATCAATGGGAGTGGTAAGCAATAGGTAGCCTGTCTACCACAAGAGGAGTGGTTTCTAGCTCTGAAATGGTAGCTTATTGGCCGTTTGTGCAGCATTTCTATCCCTTTTAACTTTCTGCTTTAAAAGCCCATGTTTGCCCGTGTTTGCATGACAAGCAGTGCCACTAAGCTAGGATAAACTATTACCAGTGCCAGAAAGTCTGCTCTTCAATTTTTCCCTTAGATCTTGCTATTTCCCTTCCCTCTCACACTTAAACTAGCTTATTCGTCTAGCACTTTACCAGACTTCTTGTAGCAATTATCATAGCACACATAAGTGCTACCAGCACTAAACGTTCTGTAAAGAAACAGAGCCAGTACTTATTAATAATACCCACTCCTTCAGGCATGTCTAAAGGTCAGTACCCTATACTTTCTCCTATTAACCTGGTGAACCTGGGCATTCTGAGGCAATGTAACAACTGCCTCATGTACACTGACAACCCTCTACTCTTACCTCCCAACACTCAAACTTGCAAGAGATGCACTTATATATCTAAACTGGAAGCAATGCACTCTCCAGCCAAGACCGGAATAGCTGGTCAAGAGGGGAAGATCAACACATGCACCACACCACATGGAACACATAGCCCTCCAGAGCATACACCATCACAGTCCTCACATAAAAACACAAGCCACACACTCACCTTCCTGAAGGCTCTCAATAGAAATCTATCCAAACAGCATAGACCTCTAAGGCAGAAATGTACTCGACCACCACAGCATAGCACAAATCTAAAGACACATAGCTCACCTAAACCATGTGCCACTCAACCAATGCCCCTAAGGCAAAACAGCTTGCCAAATACACTAGTCATAGGTGACTCAATAGTGAGACATGCAGATGTCCCACTCACTAGGCTGAATAAGGAGAAAGTAACAGTCAGCTGTCTGTCAGGTGCCAGGATCCACCACATAACGCATGCACTCAGGTCCCTCAACAACAGTTACAAATATGATTCTGTCACTGTCCATGTGGGTGTGAATAACCTGGATGCACCCCCTGGACTACTTGAAAAGAGACATAGAGGAGCTCTTGGATTATGTAGCCCAGGCGGATATGACCCTAGCTCTGAGTACCATCCTACCATCATCCAGAATGATACCACAGTACAAGCAGAAAATTATTGATTTCAACAACTGGCTAAGTTTCCGTTGTCATTCTAAGGGGATTCAGTATCTGTCTGCCTGGGACAACATGATTGACAGACCTTGATGCTTTTCCAGAGATGGCCTACATCTGTCACCCATGGAATTCTGTATACTGGCCAAAGCTCTTGCCAACCCTATAGTGTCTTTTAGGTGGTGTTCCAAGGACCAAATTACCACTGTAACAGCTATAAATAAATAAATACAATCTGAGGGTCATGCTGCTCAATGCTAGAAGTCTAAATCTCAAGATACACTCTCTCGAAGCACTCCTTAAAATTGAGAACATCGACATTTGTGCTGTAACAGAGGCCTGGTTCAAGGCATCAGAAAGCATCCCTGTGCTACTAGGCTACAGTTCATTCCACACCTTTCGGCCCCAGAACTTGGACCGAAGCTCCAAAGATGGTGGTGTCTCCATATTCATAAAGCATGTGCACACCTCCAGATTGGTAGCCCAACATAACACAACAGAGATTCTTCAGGTACAACTAACATTGGGTAAGACAGAAATTCAGGTTGTAGACTATTATAGGTCCCCAACCATGTCTCAAGACTCTCACTCCACATTCCTAAGCACCCTGGAAAATATTAGGGTTCAACCCAACACCCTCATACTGGGGGAATTTAACTACCCCTCCATTAACTTTGAAAACTACTCATGTACCAATACACTTGCCTGGAATTCATTAATTCCAATGCCCTGGACCAGTTTGTTCTGACCCCCACTAGAAGGAGCAGCATACTTGACCTGGTCATTACCAACATGGGCGACCATTGCTCTACAGCAATAGTTAGAACCTCCCTGGTTAGATCTGACCACAATCTAATCACCATGGATATCCACATCCCACCCACACTCCCTGCAAAGGTAACCACCATGAAAAACTTCTCCAAAGCTAACTTTGGGCTCATAAAAACAGAGCCGGATAACTTTAAGACACCCATGCAAATGGAGAATGAGTGCATGACTGCCGAATCATAAACAAATGCACTGTACAAACATGTACACAAATGCATTGAACTGGCCATACCCAACAGAATCAAGACGCTATCCTCCAAAAAAAAAGAAGCCAATCTGGTGGTCCCCTGCCATAAACAAACTCTACAACAGAAGGAAGAAACTGTTGCAGGAAAAAGGTGAAGTAACAAGACTGAAAAAAACTCCTTTATTAGCCTAAACAAAAAGCTGAGATCCATCATCAAATCCTCTATAGCTAGCTATGAAAACAAGATGACAGCAGATACCAAAGATAATCACAAGGCCTTCTATAGCTATGTCAAGAGTCTCCATGGCAATACCCAAGTTTGGTCTGAGCTACTGGACAATTGTACCTCCTATACAGAGCCAACAGTTATTGCCAATATATTGGCCGACAGATTCAGTGCCAGCTTTACACCCCCCACCAAAGGATCTATCACAATACCAAAAGAATGCCAGGTACCCAGTATTACTTCTGCGCAGGTTAAAATTGCACTGTCCAGCGCCAAGAATACAGCCTTCATGGGACCTGACAATGTCTCTGGCTGTGTTCTACATTAACTACAAAATGAACTAGCACCACACCTATGTGCCCTGTTCAGTCACAGCCTCACTTCAGGCTTTGTCCCTACCGAATGGTGCACTGCTACAGTCTTCCCTCTCTATAAAAGGGGAGCGACTACAGATTCTGGGAACTATCACCCCATTAGCCCGATGAGTCTGATACACAAGGTTATGGAGTGCATTATCATGGATCTAATAAATAAGGATATAGGGAATCTCCAAACTCTGGACCCCACGCTTTGTGAAGGGGAGATCATGCCTGTTCAATCTGGTTGACTTCTTCGAGTCAGTCACCAGAGCTGTGGATGAGGGCAAGGTAGTTCTTACAGCATACCTCAATCTGGCCAAAGCCTTTGATACCATTCCCCACTCAGGAATGATAGATAGACTCACTAAACTAGGCATCAACCCTTGTATTACTACGTGGGTGGCAAACCTGCTCACTGATAGAACACACAGTGTGAAAGTAGCAGACTCCAAGTCAGACTGCCGACCAGTCATGAGTGGAGTCATACAGGGCTCAGTACTGGGTCCTCTCCTGCTTGACATCTACTTCTCTGAGGTCCAGGCCAACACGAAGTGTCACTGGTTGACCAAGTTCACAGATGATTGCAAGCTGGGAGCCATTATTGACTCCCCAAGTGATGTAGACATCCTGCAGAAAGGCCTCACCGAGACCAACAATTGGTGTCAAAACCATGGCCTTAAGCTCAATGCCAAAAAATGCATCATCATCCCCTTTGGAAAAAACTCAGTTCCCATGAATTGCCACATCAATGGTAGTCCACTGAACACTGAAGATGTTATAAGAGATCTGAGAACACAGGTTGATAGCAATCTCTCCTTTGACCACCACATTACCACTGTAGTCAGAAAGTCCTTCTATGTGGCACATCTCATTATTAAGGGTTTTGCTTCCAGGAAGAAGGAGGTCATTATCTCTCTCTCTCTACTCCTCCCTCATTAGACCAGTCATCAAGTACAATGTCCCATTTGGCATGTACCTCAACAGACACCTGCAACAACTGAAGAGGCCACAAAAGTACCTCACAAAGAAGATCCTAGGCCTTAAACGCATGTCCTGTATGGACACACTCAAAAAACTCCAGCTATTCTCTGTCTCATATTGCCTACATAGAGATGATCTCTGCTTGACTTACAAAGCCATGTCTGATCCCAACCCTTTAAGATATGCTACATCTAAAAAAATCCCAATCCCTCAGCACCACATGCTCCAGAGACCTCAACCTCATTACTTCAATCAACAGAACCTGCTGGAGGGACAGGTTCTTAACCCAGAGACTGTCCATGCTCTGGAATAGACTTCCCATACATGCCAAGCAGAGCTCCTCACTGGCCCTCTTCAAGAGAAATCTTGAAGAGTGGATGGGAAATAGAAAATTCACCTCAGGAATCACGTCTAATGTCCGGAGGCACAATGCTGGGCAATCCTATGGGCAAAGCTTGTAAAGGCTCTAGGGACATTAGCCTAGTACACACCTATGAACCTATGAACATCAGAAGGACCTTCTCCAGCTACAGCACTGGGTAAAATTCCAACAACCTTCTGCTCAACTCTGAAAAAATAAACCTATGTTAATTGGCATCCATTAATGGAAGATTATCCAACCCCCCCCCCAATCCTTTCATTTCCTTAACTGAGATAACAATCCCACTAAAACTAACACTTCCTTTAGCTATCTGGGGATCTGTCTAGGCAAATCACTAAACTAAATGAGGACACAAAAAAGCCAAGAACCAAAATTAACTGTCTACTCTTGTGGGCCCTCTGGACTGTGTTTTGGCCAACTAATTATCTCAGCTCCTCTGACATCCAGCAAGGGCTGCTTGCTTAGTTTTTTTTTTTTTAAACATTTTATTAAGATTTTAAACAAATGAGAACATAATAGTTTAAATAGAAATATGAAAGATAATGTGTAAAAAAGAAAAACAATTGGTTTCAAAAAACATAATACAACTATTTACAAGGGTGTCTACTTAAACAATGACAGTTCTAGTAAATTTCATTAGTTAACAAATTAATATATATAAAAATCACAAATTATTTATTTAGTATTTCTTTAAGATTGTTCCACATGTATTTTCTGAAGGATATGAAGCTGAAACTCAAATGTCTGTTATTATTTAGTGACTTCAGACCTCCATGATTTGCCAGGAAAAATGCAAATTTTATGAGGAATAGACTAAAAATATGCTGCGGTTGTCACCTCACAGTAAGACGCTGTCTGGTTCGATTCTCAGCTAGAGCGTCTTCTGCATGGAGACATGCGTGAATGGGCATACCTTTGTTGAAGGTTGTGCATCAGGGCTGGTAACTCGGCACGTAAAAATCAACTACCAATCATTAGTGGACCGGAGTTCGACTGTGGTGACCCCTAACCGGGAAAAGCCGAAAGACACAACAAGACTACAAATATGATGCAAAAATCTAGACAGTCAGCAAAAATGTGGACAGGTGAGAGTTATGTTCCACACTGCAGGTTCTAGTCTGGAGAAGGTTCTTTGTCCTATTGCAGTTTTGAACCTAGGCCAGGATAGGAGGAGAACATTATCTTGGCTGTAGTGAGCAGTTTTCTTCTCTACTTGCAGGTATTCTTCTCATGGGGGGTTAGTAACCAAGCTGAAGGAGTGTGAATATCAAAGTATCTAGAAGCAGTGTAGCCCTACTTGTAATGGGTAGCCAATTGAAACCTTTTAAAAGTTGCAATGATCCATGGAGAAAAAAATTATGCTAAGAAACTTCTTAAAGCCCCTCTACTTCTCTTGATACAGCACTGTCTTTGTGTCATTTGCATAGGGGATGATCCTGTTTTTTACAGCTCATTTGATGTTCATGATAAACACACTGCAGGACAAATGTCATTGAAATATCTTGTGTGGCACATAGCTATTTGTCTCCCTTTCTTTTGACAGTATCTTACTCAGTCTGTTACCCTACATCCTGCCCTCTAGACACCTTTCTACACATCTGACATTTTTTCTTCCCCGCAGCCCTTCAGCCTGCTTGCCATCATTCTGTGTAGTAACAAGTCGGAGACTTTGTTGAAGTCTAAGTATATGACATCAACAGGTTTCTGCCGATGACTGTATGCCAGGCCTGTGCCACATAACTGGACAGAACTGTAGCAATGGGAATATGGCACCCTGGCAACATGTTCATTTGATGCACCCCCCCTCAGTCAATAAGTGATATGCAATCATAGTCAGTTATTGACAGCTTGAAAATTATCAAACATTTTCTTAAGGCAGTTCTGGCTTCTTTAAAAATGGAACATGCTGACAGTTTACAAACTGTCATCACCTTTGCTTATAGACAGCTTATAAACCATTTGTGGGTGGGAGGTTGGCATAATGGTTAAGGTGTTTACCTTATAGATACAAGGTGCAGGGTTTGATTCTCACATGGGATAATAGGCTAGGCTTAAAATGGCCCACAAGGGCACTTAGCCTAGTACTAACCTATGAGCCTATCTGGCTGCCAAACTGCTCTGTTTTAAGGTAAATTGGTAGCTTTAAAACAGAACAGCATGACAGTTTACAAGCTGTCTGCAAGTAATTGGGATTGCTACAACTGCTTAATGATAACTTTTAAGCTGACATTTTTTTATGGTTTGGAAACTCCTACAAATTGATGCCTCTGACAGGCACCCTATTTCCCCCACCCTTCCCACTGGCAGGCACTACATTTACCCCACCCTTCCCAGAAAACTGGAACTGGACCTGGCCTGGTAGCTTAATGGATAAAAAGCTTACAGGCTTTGAGTTTTGCCAAGCTCATTAAATAGGAGGACACTTTTTAATGGGGCAGGTCTAACATAATGAAAGCAGTGGTAGGACCCACCTTGGACATAACAGCAGAGGAGGTAGGAGAGATATTGGAGAAAGATAGCACCAGGTCCCAAGTCATGGAGAGATAGTGGGGGAGGGTAGCACCAGGTCCCAAGTCATGGTCAAGATAAGAACAAATGAGCTAGTGATACTGACAGTGGATGGAGTAGTCACTTCACTGGCAAAGACAGCATCCAAGGATGCTAGAAGCTTGGTTAGATGTTGGCTTCATCAGAACCCCTATCAGCTCCTGCAGACATCATACTAAAGAAGTGAAGAACGAGGGTTTAGAATGTACAGTTGCAGCACTCAGTAGCAGAATAGGCATACAGATATGTGGAAAAATGTTGAGAGGATGGGGAAGGAAGGAGTTTTGTGCTCGGGATAGGCTCCACCTCTGTAAGCAACAGATAGTGTTACTGAAATAAAAGTTTGAGGGTATGTGGACCCACTGTTCCAAAAGGCAGAAAAACAGTATGGCTCAGCTAGGTTAAAATAAGAAAAAGGGGAGACTTTCCAAGATGGCTGCACAGTGGTTAACAGCTTGACTTTAGCTCTCCCAGTGTGAAAAAAATGAGACGGGTTAGGAACTCTGTCATTTAGTAAATTCAGTTACTGGCTAGTAAGTACACTGCCCAGATGCCAGAAAAGAAGAAACTAAGTGATCATGTGGGAAAATCAACTAGAAAAGGTGAAGAAAAAACATTGCCTAGGGAGAGTCCTGCAGCAGTTCAGTAAAAATATCTAACCAATAAACTGGGAGTTCTCCAAGGCTCCATCCTTGGACTCCTCCTCTTCAATATCTGCATAAGTAACCTCCATACAGCTTCCTCTCAAAGCTCCCTAATCCGAAATGCCAAGGACTCTACTCTCATTTCCTCAACCAACAACATTGTACACACAGACAAATTACCCAAATTGCTGTCTCCTCCACTGAAACCTGGCATAATAACGCACAATTATTGCTGAACTCTAACAAAACGAAACCTCTCCTTTTTACACCAAACGCATGTTCAACTGACTTTAAGATATATTTACTATACAAAACAGACATCGAAGCAGTCCCATACACTAAATTGTCAGGGGTAACAATTAACAATAAACTCACCTTTGACCTCCATGTACATAATACTATAAAAAAAAACATCAAAAACTTGGAATGCTTTATCAACATAAAAACTTTATGGATACAGCCACTAAAACAGCATTAGCCTTAACCTATCTGCTGCCTTTGGATCTATTTTATAACCTCAAACTATTAAAAGAGCAAACACTCTTTAATCGACCCTATAAATCAAAAGCACTAAATACTGAACACATGGAACAGTGATTTTTTTTTCCCAGGGAAAAAAATCACTGTGCCATTTTTGGGACTGTGCCATTTCCTCCACTGTGGTGCAATCTCGGAGTTAGTATATTTAAGTAGGGGGGTGTGGGGGTCAAAGCCCCCCACTTTATTTTGTGTTTGGATTTTTTTTTCCCGGAGCAGCGACTTTTTCCCGGGGAAAAAAATTGCTGTTCCATGTGTGCCGGATTTAGTGCTTTTGATTTTAAGGGATCGATTAAAGAGCATTTGCTCTTTTAATCATTCGAGGTTATAATATAGACCCCTGCCTTCCTTGCTATATGGTGCCCCCATACTTAACAATTTGCAAATCTCATTAAAAAAATACGCTTGAATCCTGCTACAATAAAATTGCTAAATCTGCAACATGCATATCGTATTATAGATATCACTGTGATGCTCTCTTAATTGGCTCAAATTACCCCAGTATCTAAACTGCGTCTAGCTTACACTCTCCCATAAAATTAACTACAATCTTGATATCTGTCCAGCGTTAAATCCAATACTCCAAATCTGTACACCTAGCCGAGCTCTCCACTCTGAAGTCAAGCAGCTTCTAACCGTATATAAACCAAATAAAACTGCCGGCCAATGCCTATACTCCTACTCAGTAACCAAACTATGGAATGCTCCAGCCATAGATATATGAACATCTCAAATCACAGGAATTTCAAGCTGAAATTAAAAGAATTCCTACCAATTCATGTTACCTGTCCCTGTTCAAAACCAAGCTTTACTCCTGTCCTCTTTTTGCCTCACTCAGCTACCTCTTCGTCACTTTTTTCCCCATTTTCCTCTCATCCAGCTTTGCTTTTAACTCAGCTTCCCTTCTCCCACTTCCCTACTTCCAGCCCCCTGAACACTGTCCTTTATCACTATTGTAATCACCACCTTCTCCCACTTCCCTCCTTCCAGCCCCCTGAACACTGTCTTTATCACTATTGTAATCACCACCTTTTCCCACTTCCTTTCTTCCAGCCCCCTGCACACTCTCCTTTATTGCTATGGTAATCACCTCCTTTTCCCCACTTCCCTCCTTCCAGCCCCCTGCACACTGTCCTTTATCACTATTGTAATCACCACCTTTTCCCACTTCCCTCCTTCCAGCCCCCTGCACACTCTCCTTTATCGCTATTGTAATCACCACATTTTCCCAACTTCCCTCCTTCCAGCCCCCAGCACAGTCTCCTTTATCGCTATTGTAATCGCCACCTTCACCCACTTCCCTCCTTCCAGCCCCCTGCACAGTCTCCTTTATCGCTATTGTAATCTCCACCTTCACCCACTTCCCTCCTTCCAGCCCCCTGCACACTGTCCTTTATCTATATCTGCTTCAACACTTCTACTCTCACCTACCTTTCTCCATATCAAAGCCCCTACCTTACCTAATCAATAATTTCTCTGTTGCTTAATCTATCCTCGTATTTTGAATCGTTTATTTTCTCATTTTTCTCCAAATTGCCTACACTCACAACCCTCACCTTTAATCCTATTTATTCCTTCCTTCTCCTACTACATCTCATAACTGTTTATCTGCACTTCCTACTCAGATACCTCAAGCTAATTACACACATGCTCTTCCTTTGTAAATATATTTATTCCATGTAACCTTTTGTTGTTATAACTGTGTCTCTTGACACAGAATATATTATCTGCCATTTTTGTTTTACTTTCTTAGAAATCACATTTATTTATTTATTTACTTATTTTATTTTACATTTGTTTACCAGGAAAGTCTGACTGGGCGTCCATCCCATTGTCAGCGGTGGCCCGGGGAGAAAAGCTCCACAAAGATTAGTACAATAAATACAGTAAATACAGTACACGTGCTAATAAAGTACAGTAAATACAGTACACGTGCTAATAAAGTACAGTACAGAGACAAACAGTTAATAAGGTACAGTTTCAAGTCCACGATAGGAGCAAAAAATAAATATACTATAAGGAGCGCAGTGTGTTACAATATACAATACAGTTGAAAGGACATTTATGTAGTTATGACTGTTAACAATCTATGTTAAAGTGCCTGCATGTTATTTATGTCTCACAACCTGCCTTTTTAAATATATGTATATGGTTTTTGGGTTTTATTTGTATATTGGTTTTGTATTTTGTTTTTTATTATGTAAAAGTCTTGTTCTGCTCTCTTTGTACTGGGAGCTTTTCTCCCCAGGCCTCTGCTGAAAATGGGTTACTTACCCAGTCGGAGTTTAATGGTAACCAAATATGAAATAAATAAATAAATCAAAAGCAGTTCAAGCTCCAGCTTTGGTGCAAGACATGGCTTCCAGTAGTTTAGAGGAAAAATAAATCAAATGTAATTAAAATAAACAAAAATGGAAAAAGAGGGGTGTGAGCATAAAGGATCACCCAAGGCTTACTGGAACTCACCCTCTTCTCTCTGACCTTTGGGGGAATACTGTCACCTCTGAATACAATTATAAACACCTCAACATCCAAGACCCATTCCTCTACTTTCATAAATTTATAGAGATTGCAGTTACGAAAGTCCTCGCTAGAGTCAGATTTACTTATAAATTCTCAAGCCATGTTACACTAGAATCTAAACATGCCATCACAAAATGTGTGCTCATGTGTCTTCATGAATATGTAGGTACTAGGCTATCTGCCTGAAGGCATTTATAAGCCTAGCCGGAATTGTGTTGGCTTTTGCCACCCCCTTAGATTAGTTCCCTGTGCCTCCGTCCAGCAGAGCCATTGAAGTGATCTCCGGGGTAAACTTTCTATTTCCCATCCACTCGTCAAGGTTTCTCTTGAAGAGGGTTAGCGAGGATCTCTGCCTAATGTAGATTGGAATCTTGTTCCAGAGCATGGGAAGTCTCTAGGACAAGAATCTATCCCTCCAGCACGTCCTATTTATTGTTGTGGTGAGGTTTAGATCCCTAGAGCATGTGGCTCGAGGGGATATGGTTTTCTTTAGGTGGAGTATGTCCATCAATTCTGGGTTGGACATGGCCTTGTATGTCAGGCATAGATCACCTCTAAGTAGGCGGTATGCAACCAAGTACAGCCGGAGTTTCTTCAGTCGAGCTGCATAGGGCATCTGTTTGAGGCCAGTGATCCTCTTGGTGAGATACTTCTGTGGTCTTTCCAGCTGTTGCAGGTGTCTTGTAAGGTAGATGTAAAATGGGGCATTGTACTCTATGATGGGTCTGATGAGTGATACATAGAGGGACACAATGACTGCTTTTGATCTGGATGCAAACCCTTTTGTGATTAGGTGGGCCACATAGAAGATTTTCTAACCACTTTGGCAATGTGATTATCAAAGGAGAGATTACTATCTACTTGGGTCCCATAATAAATATGTCTTCCGTATTTAGGGAGCTACCACCTATGTGGTAGTTTGTGGGTACTTTGTTTTTTCCAAAGGGGATAACTATGCACTTTTTGGCATTAAGCTTGAGACCATGGTTTTGACACCAGGTATCTGTCTCAGTGAGACCATTTTGAAGGATTTCAGTGTCAGCCGGAGAGTCAATTATAGCCCCTAGTGTGCAGTCGTCTGTGAACTTGGTCAGTCATAGACCTCCTGTGCTTGCCTGTACCTCTGAGAAATATATGCTGAACAAGAGGGGTCCTAGGACTGAGCCCTGGGGGACGCCACTTGTAATTGGTTTAGAGTCAAATCTAGCTCCCGCACCTCTTACCATGTGGGTTGTGTCCATGAGCCAATTGGCAACCCATCTCATGATGTAGGGGTTTATGTTCAGGCTGGTGAGCTTGTCTATAATACCAGAATGGGGAATGATGTAGAAGGCCTTTGCAAGGTCTAGTTAGGCTGTGTGGACCATCTTTCCCTCATCTATAGCCTTGGTAACTGTCTGAAAAAGTCCACCCGGTTTAGGAGGCATGATCTGCCCTTAACAAAGCTGAAATGGGTAGGGTCCAGTGTTTGGTGGTTCCCAATGTCTCTGTTAATGAGATCCATGATGATGCACTCCATAGCCTTGCAGACCAAGCTAGTCAGGCTTATAGGGTGATAGTTCCCTGGGTCTGTTGTGGCTCTACCTTTGTGGAGCAGAATAACCGTAGCTGTGTGCCGCTCTATGGGTACATAGCCTGTGGAGAGGCTGAGTTTGAACAGTGTGTTTAGGTGAGGGGTTAGTTCATCTTTGAGCTCATGTAGGACGCAGCTTGGGACACCGTCTGGTCCCATTGATGCTGTGCTTTTGGCTTTAGAGAGGGTTGTTTTAACCTGAGTGTCTGTGATTTCATGGGCACTACATTCTTCTGGTATGGTTATGGGTCCTTTTGGGGATGAGAGGGGGGTAACATTTGCACTGAACCTGTCTGCCAGGATGTTGGTGATATTGGTCAGTTCAGTGTATTTTGTGCCATTCTCCACTAACTCTGAGCAGATCTGAGAACTGCCACTTAGATTCTTGACATAGCTAAAGAATGCCTTGTGTTTATCTTTGTAGTCCTTGGCAATTTTACTTTCGAAGCTAGCCTTGGATGATTTTATGAGGGATCGTAGTTTCTTGCTGATACTGACCAGGGATGTCTTTCCTTCTTGGGATTTTACTCTTTTCTGTACTAGTTTCCTCCTTCTATAGTATAGCTTGTTTATGGCAGGGGTCCACTAGACTGTTTTCCTTTTCTTGGAGGAGTGAGTCTTGGTTTTGCTTGGGATAGCATGATCCATGCATTCTTGTAGGTTCCTGTAGAGTACATTAGTAAAGGATTTTGCAGCTTGGGCAGATCCTTTAACATGGGGGCTTTGAAACGTTCCACCTCGGTCTTAAGTAAAGTGAAATTTGCTTCTGAAAAGATTTTCACGGTGGTTTCTTTGATCGGGTGTGGGGGCGGAATGTGGATATCCAGAGTGATTAGTTTATGGTCAGATCTACCCAGCGAGGGGTTGACCTCTGCTGTGGAACACCAGTCGCCCATGTTGGTGTTGACCAGGTCCAATATGTTGTCACCTCTGGTGGGGGTGTTAACCAGTTGATCCAGGGTGTTTGAGTTTATAAATTCTAGGAAATGTTGGGCAAGGGAATTAGTACTTGAGTAGTTCTCCCAGTTAATGTTTGGGTAATTGAAATCACCCAATATCAGGGTGTTTGGTAGGACCTTTATGTTTCCCAGTTTTTCCATAAATACGGAATGGGGGTCCTGGGACATGGTGGGTGATCTGTAGTAAGCTACAATTTGAATTGCTGTTTTTCCCATTGTTAGTTGCACATGGATGATCCCTGAAGCATCGTGCTGTGCCACTAACCTGGAGGTGTGGGTATCCTTGATGAATATGGACACGCCCCCACCTTTTGTATTTCAGTCTGGGTTTTGTGGCCGAAATGTATGGTATGAGTTGTAGCCTGGTAGTGTCGGGGTGCTCTCTGGAGCCTTAAACCAGGTTTCTGTTACTGCAGATATATTGATTTTCTCCATACTGAGGAGTGCCTCGAGTGCATGCATTTTGAGGTTTAGACCCTCAGTTTTTTGTTATTTGTGTTATTTACGGCGGTGGGCTTTTTCTTTTGAGCCTTGCTTAAAAAATGCACTATGGGGGTGGCGAGAGCCTTGGCCAGTATTCGAAAGCCTAAGGGTGACAGGTGCAAGTGGTCTCTAGTGAAGCAGTGTGACTTGTCAAGCATGTCATCCCAGGCTAACAGACACTGGATTCCCTTTGAATGACACCAGAAGCTTAGCCAGTTGTTAAAATTGATAATTTTTTTCTTTATACAGTGGTATCATTCTTGGCGAGGGCAGGATGCTACTTAAGGTCAGGGTCATACTGGCCTGGGCTACATGATCAGAGAGCTCTTCCATGTCTCTTTTTATGTAGTCCAGGGAGGTATGGCTCAGGTCATTCACACCAACATGGACAATGACAGAGTCATATTTGTACTTGTTCTGGAGTGACCTGAGTGCTTGTGTTATGTGGTGGATCCTGGCACATGACAGGTAGTTAACAGTAACCTTCTCCTTGTTCAGCCTATTGAGTGGGACGTCAGTGTGCCTGACTATAGAGTCACCTATTACTAGTGTTATGGTATGTTATTTTGCCTTAAGGGCTGTGATTGCGTGGCACACTGGTTTTGTGAAGTATGTGTTTCATGGTTTGTGTTGGTGGGTAGAGGTTGCTTGGATGTCTGCTTTGGAGGTCTCTGTTGCTTTTGCAGATTTTTATTTAGAGCCTCTCAGTATGTTTTTGTGTATTTATGTGTGTTTTTTGCCGGTGCTGGTTTCATAGGTCTATGTGAGACTGGTGGTGTGATGCAAGTAGTTACCATCTTCTCTTAACTGTCTGGTCCAGTCTTGGGTTGAGAGAGCTTAGTCTCCAGTTTGGCTGTATAATTGCATCTCTTGCATGTATTCGTGCTTGGTGGTAGGAGGAGAGGGTTGTCTGTGGACATGAGGCAGTTGTAACATTGCCTCAAAATGCCGAGATTCACCAGTTGGACCGGAGAGTCCACCTGAAACTGCCTTTTGGACATGCCTGGATAGGTACAGTGAGCTGTTTTACTTATGGGGCAAGCAGCTATTGAAACATAGACGGGTGAACTGAGATAGACCTAGTGAGCCCATTTGAAGCAGAAGTGTGCTGTGACACATTGTGTCAAGGGTGTTAGACAAGTGTCAAAATAAAGAAGAGACTAGTTTGCCAGATAAGAGGAGAAAGAACTACAAGCAACTGCCATTTAACATCAGAGACATGAGCAGTGCTTTATGCACATCATGAGAGCAGTAGACAGTGTTAATATACAAGTGCGTTGGCATCCATCTTCAAAAGATAATTCCATGTTCTATACTGTTAACATCAGTAGTCTAGTAACATTGTGAGTTTACCACATTTCTTTCTTCAGCAAGGTAACTATACTCCCATACTTTCTCCAAAGGTTTTTAGTTGCCTGCATTTATGTTGCTGAATTTTTGCTTCTCTAACTGAATATGTTTTATTGCTGTTGCTGAACTATAATTATCTTTGGGTCTATATTAGAACACCGAACTTTCAAAATTTCGAGTGTTCTAATATTGACCCGTTTTCAGCAAATGCTGAAAATATCGAAGAAACAGAAAACCAAATGTTTTCCTAGGGAAAGAATTTGGTTGTCCATTTCTGTTGCTTCGGTATTTTCAGCGCTGTAGTGGAAAGTTACGGGTCGGGTTCAGGTAAGTGTGCGATTGTGTGGACGTCAGGGTTAGGGCGGGTTAGGTGAGTTATGGTTAGGGCGTGGGTGAAGTGACTGTGTGATAGTGACGGACCTTAGGGTTAGGGTTTGGGTTAAGGTAAGTGGATAGTTAGTGGTGTATGTATAGTTTAGTGTAGGGTTAGGTGTAAGAGTTTAGGTGTATGTGTGTGGGTTGCTGTTTGTTTGGTGTGCTTGTGTTGTGTGTATGTGTTTTGGAACAGCAAATTTTTTCCCTAGGAAAAAATTCACTGTTCTGTATGTTCGATGTTTTAAATTTTCAATTAATAGGGTTTGATATTAGAACACTTGAAATTTTGAAAGTTCGGTGTTCTAATATAGACCCTTATCTTTTCTCCTAATTGCACCGAATGTCATATTTCTTGTTTGCCTAAACTACTGTTGCTGCTGACCTGCATTGTTGTTACTCTTAATGAAACTGTCCTGCTTTTTCTTGGCTTGCTCTGCACTGTGCTTGAGTTATTATTGCTTGGATTTTTGTAGTGTATTTCTTCTACTTTCTTGCCAGGTGTTTCACTGTTGAAGTTCTGCAGTTGTTGCTCTGTAATTCCTTGCTGACCTTCTGTGCACAGCTATAACCTCAGTTTAGTTAACTTTCTGTGCTATCGTTTTGTGTTATAGTTGCCGGCAGTTTTACTGATTGCTTTACTAGTTGTAGCTCCAGATTGCCTAGAATTACTAAATCAGTGGTAAACCCCATCTGCGCCAGACCTGTAGCTAGGACAGGCAAAAGGGGCATCTTCCCCCAGTTACAAGATGTTAGGTGGCACAACTGGCAATCAAAATCATGTGGAGCTCACGTTTGCTAGCATTTATTTAGTACTGCAATTCAACATTAACACCAGTGTTACAGAAATGAAAAATGAATGAATGAAAAAGAGAGTTCCTGGGTTTTTTTTTTTTTTTTGCTTGTCAACTATAGTCCAAGGGATTGCCAGTCTGGGGAACTGCCCAGTGTTCCAATTTATTTAGTTATTGTTCTGAGCTGTCCCTGCTAAATTTGTGTTATGGAGTCGTTTGCTGACCTCTGCATCATAAATTCTCACTCTGTTCTAGCACCTTCTATGGACATCCTGCTTACATAGTTTCATAGGTTCATAGATTAGTACTAGACTAACTGCCCTTGTGAGCCATTTTAAGCCTAGCCATTTATCCCCTGTGAGATTCAAACCCTGTACCTTGTGTTTGTAAGTCAAACACCTTAACCATTAGGCCACCCTCCCAACCCTATGCCTAGGCTTGTTGCCATTATGGGCCATTTTAAATCTAGTCATTTTCCTTTCAAAGGTGAGAAACAAACCCTGTACTTTGTGTAAACACCTTAACCATTATGCCAACCCCCAATAAAGGTAGTGACTAAAGGTGAGAATCAAACCCTATCTCATGTGTCTGTGAGGTTACGCACCTTAACCATTTTTCCAACCCCAACTTGAAGATTAGCAAATGCTAGGCAGTCAGTGTACAGACTATTACAAGCATAGCCAATAGGCAGAGGTCAGAATCAAATCTTGTACCTTGTGCCTGTGTGAGGTGAAGTCCTTAAACATTATGCCAGCCCTCTCGCTACTCTTGGCACATTGATACAGTGTAGGAACTGCCTCATGTTACCTCTAAGCCTTCACTGCTGTGAAACAATGAGACTGTGTTTGAGGTGTAAATGCTTACTCAAATTTAAAGCCACCCTCTCACCCTCCAACAGTACCGGTAAGCATATGCTTCCTGCATTATAAATTACTGCACCAGTAAACCCTGATATGCTGTGGTGAAGAAATCTTAACCTAAGACTTCTCTGGACACATCCTAAACAAACCGCAGCCACCTAGACACACTCACTCCTGTATTCCGTCCCTAAAAAAGGTAATCAGAACTACAATCCTACATCCATGAGGTCCACAAAGCATGCAACATCCCACTCCCCCAAAGTCTCAGTCATCAGTGACTCTATAATTAGACATACAGAGTCTATCTTCACCAGGCCAGACAAGCTGCAAACGACAGTAAGTGGTCTCTCATGTGCCAGAATTTGCAATGTGACAAGAACAATTATATGCCTCCACCCTAAGTATGGATACAACTTTGTTGCCCATGTGGAGGTAAAAAATCTCAAGCACTCTTTGAAAGATATGATGGATGTGTCTATGCTTGTGTCTGAGGAAGTAAAAGGCTTGTGTATTCTGCCACAACCAAGAATGATGCCACAAAAGAAAGACAAAATAATTGGCTTTAATGACTGCCTTTGTAATGAATGCCATTCTAAGGGGGTCCAGTATGTGTCAGAGTGGCAGAAATGACTGACAGGCCAACCTACTTTGCCAAAAATAGACTGCAACTGTTTTCCCCATGGTTTCTGCCTACTGACTAAAACCTCTGCTGCCCTCATAGTACCTTTTGTTTAGGCAAAGTCCATATCCAGGTCCTATTTAATTACCAAATTCAAGTCCAGCTTAAATCAAAGTGGCACTTCTTAATGCTAGAAGTTTAAGTAAGAAAATGCCTGAATCTGAGATATTCCTGACTCTTGGGCATATCATATCTGTAATGTCACTGATGCCTGATAGCAGCAAACTCTGTCATATTCTGCTCTAGCCTCTGGCACAGCCTCCAGTAGCCTCTGCTACAACTTGCAATGTCCTCACCTTACCATGTTGTAGCCTTTCTCACAGTCTTTAGTAGCACTGACCACAGCTATCAGTGACTTATCTCACAATCTTCAGTGACCTTTATATAGCCTAAATAAATGCTCTCTTGGCCTCCTAGGTCAGCTTCATGATATAGGTGGCTATGGGCCTGACTATGACCCAAGGATGACTGGGGATTCAATTAGGAAGCCCACTGCTGGAGCAGCAGATGATGGCAGGAGAAGAGTGAAGAGGTTGGGCCCACTCACTTCTCCAAGGGGGAACAGGTACAGTTCAGGAGTGCACAGTCCATACAAGTTTCTTGATGAAGATCTCAGAACCTAAGGAGACATCTACTCCAAAGGAAGTGCAGATGTGTGCGGACTTACATGACTTGCAGAAGCAAGTGACAGTCCTGCTTTAATTCCACTGCACACACAAGCTCAGTAGTTGTACTGGGCATGTGCAGAGAAGTAGGGATTGTGAAACAAAAATCCCCTTATAATTGCTAGACGATGACTTTGCACTGAGATCAGCTTGTCGGGTAGGGAGTGAATGGGCAGAGCTGAGTCAGTCATCCAGATGGTCATGAGGTACAGGAAGTTCAAAAGTAAAATTATACCGCAGCCTAAACTATGGTGTGGAGCTTTTAGCAAGCTTTCTCATAGCCTTTTATAGCATCTCACAAAGCCCATAGCACCTGTATCACGAAGCTGAACTAGGCAGCTAAGAGAGAAATTACTGTAGGCTATATAAAGGTCACTGAAGATTGTGAGATAAGTCAGCATCCTTCTCCATGGCCTGATGCAATGTCTCTCTGGAGTAACCTGTTTCACGGCCACTTGTAATTTATTTCAAAACTTGCTGTGGCCTCTTCCACAGCTCAAAGTAGCATTTCTTACAACCTGTAGTAAAATGTAACACCAGCTAGAGAAGCTTGCATCACAGCTCCATAGTATCACCCTCCCCACAACATGCAGTAATTTACTGTTTATCTTAACAAAACTATGTTAAGCACTCTTCTTACATCAGAAGAGTGCTTAACATAGCTTTTTGCCCAAATTCTTAATGTAATCACAGTTGTCCAGACATTGTTTTAGTGTCACTTAAGCAAACAATAATGCCAGAAACAGCTGTGTACATCGAGCCTCTACACTTCCAGAAAGGCATGATTTCTCCAATAACACAAACGCTGTAGGGCACTATTACACTTAGAGAATGTTTCCTATTTTTTTTTTATTACTGTATGCTTATATAATGCTGCGGTGGTATGGTGGTAGTATTGTTACCTCACAGCAAGAGGTTCTCCCGTTCGATTCTTGGCTGGGCTTGGGAGTGCCTTCTTTGTGGAGTCTGCATGTCCTCCCCGCAGTTGGGTAGTGTTTGAAAGACATGTGTGTGTAAATGGGCATGCCTTCGTTGAAGGTTGGGCGTCGAGCTGGCACCTCAGTGTTTCATAAAAATCTACTGCCAATCATTAGCGGACTGGAGTTCTGCTGTGGTGACCCCTTACCGGGAAAAGCCGAAAGACAAACAACAACTGTATGCTTATATATATATATATATATATATATATATATATATATATATATATATATAAGCTTGAATCTCACACTGATGGGGGAAGGGATGTGAATTTAAAATGTGTACCAATAACACTTTGTTTTACAGCACAATAAACCACCCCCATGCCTGATAAAAAGTATATATATATATTTAGAAAGCTTGTGAGGAAATTATTACTCTATTTTTGTTTTACTTGGATCGCTTGTCTGTATACTTAATAAAGGATTTTCGACTGGAAACAGACTGCCTGCCTTGCTTGGATTACTTTTCAATACTTACTAATTCTGTACAATATTTCAAATTAAATTTTTTATTATTTTTTTTGACTTAAGACGAGTTTAAGTTCGCTACTTCTACTACTATTATCTGATCTGATTAATATACAGTGATTAACTAGAGATATATGGACTTAAATGTTTCCACACAGATAAGTTTCTTACACTGTAATGTCTAGAAACAGACATATGCACACACACACACACACACACACACACACACACACACACACACACACACACACACACACACACACACACACACACACACACACACACACACACACACACACACACACACACACCTGTTCACACATGTGCACACACTCATGCACATATACAGACACACACACACACACACACACACACACACACACACACACACACACACACACACACACACAAACCCCCTTCCCCTTGTCTCTTACTGTTTCCTGATTTCGCTGCATAATTCTCCTGTGTCTCTCAATAGAAATTTGCAGAAAAATCAGGAAGGAATAAGCTCAATCGATAATGCCAGACATTAGAGTTTCATATGTCTTATTGTTTAGAAAATATATGCTGACCAACTTCCTATTGCAGTGGACATGTGCTGACTCTCTCTTTTTGTTTCACGCTGTCTCGTTCGCTTACACACAGACACACATAGACACACAAACACACACATGTACACACTCTCATACAAATGTGCCTTTTTAGTTATTTTTTTTTAATTTTACACTCCCTAAACAACAAAATCATGTTTATCAATTGCAAAAAACAGTGGCCATTTCTTTTTTTCTGTCTCAATATGGTGCCTCGAAGCAGCAGATTTGTTTTTCTTCAGGTATTACCTGTACATTAGTACCCTGCTGAAGAGATTGTTTTCCATTTAGGGTGAAGATGTACTTGTCGCCCATTCTCTAAGCAATTGTTAGTACCCTTCAACTATCAGATTCTACCTGGCCACTGTGCACAGTACATTTCAGAATAAAAAATCGATGCCTGAGGGAGACTTTGTGAAACAAAATTTGAAATTAATTTCTGTAGGATATAGGGTGCAATCTCAAGAGAGACATTAACCATAGAAAATGAGAACAGCCACGAACACAGACACATATCTATAGTAATATATACATGTACCATTTACCACGAACACAGACACATATCTATAGTAATATATACGTGTACCATTTACCACGAACACAGACACATATCTATAGTAATATATACGTGTACCATTTACCACGAACACACACACACATATCTATAGTAATATATACGTATACCATTTACCACAAACATACACACATATCTATAGTAATATATACGTAAACCATTTACCACAAACACAGACACACATCTATAGTAATATATACATGTACCATTTACCACGAACACAGACACACATCTATAGTAATATATACGTATACCATTTACCACGAACACAGACACATATCTATAGTAATATATATGATACCATTTAATACCATTTACCACGAACACAGACACATATCTATAGTAATATATACGTAAACCATTTACCACGAACGCAGACACATATCTATAGTAATATATACGTAAACCATTTACCACGAACGCAGACACATATCTATAGTAATATATATGTGTACCATTTACCACGAACACAGACACATATCTATAGTAATATATATGTGTACCATTTACCACGAACACAGACACATATCTATAGTAATATATACGTGTACCATTTACCACGAACACAGACACATATCTATAGTAATATATACGTGTACCATTTACCACGAACACAGACACATATCTATAGTAATATATACGTATACCATTTACCATGAACACAGACACATATCTATAGTAATATATACGTATACCATTTACCACGAACACAGACACATATCTATAGTAATATATACGTGTACCATTTACCACGAACACAGACACATATCTATAGTAATATATACGTGTACCATTTACCACGAACACAGACACATATCTATAGTAATATATACGTATACCATTTACCACGAACACAGACACATATCTATAGTAATATATGCGTGTACCATTTACCACAAACACAGACACATATCTATAGTAATATATACGTATACCATTTACCACGAACACAGACACATATCTATAGTAATATATACGTATACCATTTACCACGAACACAGACACATATCTATAGTAATATATACATGTACCATTGACCACGAACACAGACACATATCTATAGTAATATATACGTGTACCATTTACCACAAACACACACACATATCTATAGTAATATATACGTATACCATTTACCACGAACACAGACACATATCTATAGTAATATATATGTATACCATTTACCACGAACACAGACACATATCTATAGTAATATATACGTGTACCATTTACCACGAACACAGACACATATCTATAGTAATATATACGTGTACCATTTACCACGAACACACACACATATCTATAGTAATATATATGTGTACCATTTACCACGAACACAGACACATATCTATAGTAATATATATGTGTACCATTTACCACGCGAACACAGACACATATCTATAGTAATATATACGTATACCATTTACTCTGTGATGTCAGTGGCTCACACTATTTATGAAATTATGTCAGAAGAAATTAAATGTGTTCTATTGCATAAGAAAGACTTTAAATATGCAGGTAAAATGATCTTTGCAGCTCTGCAAGACAAGCAGTTGTAAAGGTATCCTCAGGTTACACAAAGTTGTAAGCTGGGAGGCCTTAAAAACTGACATACTAATACAGTTCTGCTAGGTACTATACCTACAGAATGGAGGATGAGATTTCGCTGCATGCTATACAGCAGTTTCTTCTGCTATTTTGCAATAAAATGCATAATGAAGAATGTCCTTGTTTGCAAGCTTAGAATTTCCTGCCAACAGCAGTTACAAAATAATCCACCTTCTTTGTTATAAAAGTTCCAGAAGTTTCGATCATGTACAATACAAACATTAAAGCTTTAATAGAGTGAAATGAGATATGTGCTATGAGTTCTGTTAATGCAGGAATGTTCATGGACCTTGGTGTACTCATTTGTGATTAAATATTTAATCAGCAAAGAACAGCATTTCAGCACACAGGAGACTGCAGCTTACAAAACCTGACATTTACTGCAAGATGTCAGATCATTTTCTTCTGCTGCAGTTTAATTCTAACTAAAAAGTAGCTTGGAGTTTTCTAGTTATAGGAAATGTTACCCTGGAGCTGTGAGAAATACTTAAAAGTAACAGAAAATGTTGATATGCATTAGTCAAATATCGGAAATCTTTATAATCTGCCTTCAGCAACATACAAGAAATAACTACCAAAACCTCCAAAAGGTCAATGCTTGCTAAATATAGCACATATCCATCAACCAGCTGGTATGGGATAGTTTGCAAATTAGGCATGCTGTTCTATTACTTTTAAGAAAGAAATTAAAATCCCACTCACCTACCTACTGTTTCTTAGAATCACTGCATAGTACTCAGAGGATACTGTACCCCCCACCCAAAAATAATAATGAACTCCTTTTTATTACAGTTTGTTGATTTATTTCATTCTGTTTGACTCTAATCACCCCTGCCATGCTTTTGACTCCCCCCCCCAGTCAACTTCTTTTTCACTGTCTACAACTAGGCACTCAGATGAGCTCTTGTGTTGTGTTAACGTGATGCTATTATAATAACCAGTGTGATAACACACTACCATGAGCCACACAAATACCATGAGCCACACAAAGAAAAAAAAATAACAGCAAAGCGGGGCAACTAAAGCAGGTGTATATTCTGTATGTGTTTCTTTTTTAATTAAAAAAAAAAAGTCAATTTTAATTTATAATACTGGCTGACCCACGGGTGCATACATTCCTGCAGCAAGGCAAGAGAGGGAAGTACTCCAACAGTAAACCAGTGCAGATCAATTCAAAACATCTTCTTCTTCTTCTTCTTCTTCTTTCGGCTGCTCCCAGTTAGGGGTCGCCACAGTGGATCATCTGTTTCCATTTCTTCCTGTCCTCTGCGTCTTGCTCTGTCACACCAACCACTTGCATGTCCTGTCTCACCACATCCATAAACCTTCCTCTTTTTAGGCCTTCCTCTTTTCTTGTTACCTGGTAGCTTCATCTTTAGCATCTTTTTCCAATATACCCAGCATCCCTCCTCAGCACATGTCCAAACCAACGCAATCTCACCTCTCTGGCTTTGTCTCCAAACCGTCCAACCTCAGCTGACCCTCTAACATACTCATTTCTATTCCTTCCATCCTCGTTACACCCGGTGCAAATCTTAACATCTTTAACTCTGCCACCTTCAGCTCTGACTCCTGTCTTTTTGTTGATGCTACCATCTCCAACCCGTATAAGATAGCTGGTCTCACTACCATCTTGTAGACCTTCCCTTTCACTCTTTCTGGTACTCGTCTGTCACAAATCACTCCAGACACTCTTCTCCACCCACTCCACCCTGCCTGCACTCTCTTCTTCACCTCTCTTCCACACTCACCATTACTCTGAACTGTTGATCCCAAGTATTTAAACTCATCCACCTTTACCACCTCTACTCCCTGCATCCTCACCATTCCTCTATCCTCCCTCTCATTCACACACATATATTCTGCCTTATTCCTGCTGACCCTCATTCCTCTTCTCTCTAGAGCATATCTCCACCTCTCCAGGGTCTCCTCCACCTGTTCCTTACTCTCACTACAGATCACAATGTCATCCGCAAACATCATAGTCCACGGGGACTCCTGTCTGATCTCGTCTGTCAACCTGTCCATCACCATTGCAAATAAGAAAGGGCTCAGAGCTGATCCTTGATTTAATCCCACCTTAACCTTAAATGCATCAGTCACTCCTACAGCAGACCTCGACACTACCCTCGTACATATCCTGTATCACTCTTACATACTTCTCTGCCACTCCCAGCTTCCTCATACAATACCACAACTCCTCTCTAGGCACCCTGTCATATGCTTTCTCTAAATCCACAAAGACACAATGCAACTCCTTCTGACCTTCTCTGTACTTCTCCATCAACACTCTCAAAGCAAACATCGCATCTGTCGTGCTCTTTCCTGGCATGAAACCATACTGCTGCTCACTAATCATCACCTCCCTTCTTAACCTAGCTTCCACTACTCTTTCCCATAACTTCATACTGTGACTGTTCAATTTTATCCTTCTGTAGTAGCATGAAAATTAAAAGCATAAATCTTAACATAATGCTCCTAAAACTATCCCCTGCTTATGATGTAAAAAGTCCTCCTTATCAAATTGATAGTCATGGCCTTCTAGTTCCCCCATCATTAACACTGAAAAGGCCTACCATTGTCATTACAAGGATCTGTTTATTTATTTATTTGCACTTTGCTGACTAAGTCCCACTCGCCCAGTGACTTCTCTTCAGAGAGGTCCGAGGTGCTATTCATAATGACTAGGTGAAATTTAGTCATGGCAGTGGGGAACTAACCCTTCTCAGCCAGAGGAAACTTTGGTTTTACTTTCTCATCTGAAAGACAGCACAGTCAAGAGAACAGCACTTCCCCAATCCCATACTGTACTAAGTGTCAGTAATTGTAAGAAAAAAAAAAACCTAATCCCAGCACCAGGGATGGGAATAGAACCCACAGCGTTCAGATCTTCCAGCAATGAAGGTGAGCATGCTACCTTCTATTTCCTGCCCCAGTCATCATCGCACCATACATAAAGTTATATATAACTGTGACTCTCCCATTTAGTACAGCTGTACAACCTCACACATCTGTGGAGCCCTGCATCTCCCACCACTAGCTGCTTCAAATGTTCTTCTTGTCCTGAATGGTTCTAATGTTGGTTTATGTTTGTTCCCTAGTCCAGATCACATTTCAGCATGATTAGCTGGGATCTCTCTCCATGCTGTGAACTGCATTATTTTATCTTTGTAGCTAAGCAAATGTGCATTAGGTGGCAGAAAGGAAAAGGTTAGACAGACTGAATGTGACAGTTTTCAGCAGATATAACTGCAAGATTCCTTAAGCACATACTGAATTTTGTTTGATGTTTTGCTTGTATCCTAGTTTGCATGGACTATGCTGCGACATGGTCATATTCTATGTTTTCTTCCAGACTGACACTGAAACTGGTGACCTTTGTTGGGTGTGTAAGCACTTCTCTAAACACAATACTTGCCTAAACACAATTGGAAAGTCTGCCAGACCATTAACAAAAATGCATGTATCCATTGCATTACCTGTTACAAATGTTGTTTTGTAAAGCTTACACTGTTGTAACATATTGCTATGTCATCTGATTACTGCATTATTCATTCTATAAGTGGCTACTTAGATATTTTGCTTTTTTATTTTTCCTTTAAGACACTGTTTTTACTTAGAAATGTTTGTAAAAGATTTTCCAGTTGCTATGATTTCTTTAAAATTCAAAATACTGTCATGCAATGGTGTACTGTAATGCCTTCTAGTCAGGTCATGCTTCTAAAACATCCTCAGACCAGTCCACTCACCCACTTAACAAACTGAGATATTCACAATAAGCAGATTGCACAGCTAACATTACATCCTCCATGCAACACCCATTCTGCACATGGCCTTTAGCCTGCATCTATCTGCAGCACCATGTGAATAGAAAATCCTATCTATAACACTTCTAGAAGCCAGTAAGGCAGAAATTCCCAATCCAAAACATGCTGATTTGAAATGGTAAGTCCCAGAACTAGACTCACTACTTATCTTTAGTCTGGACCCTACAGACAGTGTAGGATGAATGGTGGGAGATGAGAGTTCTAGTAGGTTTGTGCACCTATCCTTAGTGCATAAAACTTTGCACAGTTTCTTTGTTATAATATTTGTTAACTAGGTAGGCCCACTGGGCTTACAGTCCTTTTTCAGGGGTGACCTGGGAGCAACGTCTGCTTAAGTGACTTGCTCAAGTTCACACAGGAGGCAAACAAGGGCTGAGGGAATCAAACCCGTGTCACAGCCTTAGCCCTCTTCACAAAATGCCAGACTGTTATCATTTGTAACGTACAGGTTTTCAACTGCTAAAAGGGCTAGCTATATTACCAAAGGATTGGCTACACGGTGGCTGGGTTTCAGAAACAATTTTACCTTGTGTTGGTTGGTTTTCCATGAAGAGCAGTCACATGCAAGCTCGGCACAATTCAGAGACACACTGAGCATGATTACAGAAAGGTGGGAAATAGGGTGGCAGCTGCATATACAAATGAGGGTAAATAATATCGCAGAGTGATTTAGAGATGTTTAGATTCCACATGGAGAGACATTATCTCCAGTGCTGTTGATTGCAACAAACATTTGGAGTTACAAGTGCTAGACCACAAAACTATGTACGGTGTAGCTGCCACACTAGTTAATACTCATATGAAAGAGACTGTTGTCGCTGCTGGTAGTCATGGTGTGTGACTGGTAGTCATGGTGTGCAACATGTATGACTTATACCAGCATTTTGTGCAGGGTGATTATCTCCAAGGACGTCTTAATGGTGATGCTGAATATTCCACAAAAGCCACATTAATAGCAGCAGTTAGCAAGCCGCAGGCCTTGTGCACCAATTAGCTAGCCGCAGGCCTTGTCATAGAATGCTATGACACTGCCCTCTCACAGACATAGGTCATTTTTGGACATGTGTTTGGCCTGCATGGCATTTGTGGCATTTCCAGCATCACCATTATGTCCTTGAGAATAACCACCCTGCACAAAATGCTGATTTAAGCTGTACATTTATCATACACAGGAGTCACTCTGCACGCTGAATGATCTTGTGGTACCTTGATGTGCAACTGAGTAATATGCACTAAAATCTTTTGCAGTCTGTTCAATGTGACGCAAAATCCTGATGTGCAAAACATTTACAAGCAGGCAAACAAATTCAAGAGGAGGACGTGGCAGCTGCAGTGATGGAGGAGTGCGTGTGATATGAAGCCTGTGGAGGAGCCAGCATGAATATTCCAGATGGAGATGGGTGCCGTATGCCATGACACTGGCTAACAGGCAGCATTTGGTTCATAAGTAAGATCCAGATTAAACCAATGCTTATACAATAAAAATGACACATTCAAAGATGAACTCAGGTTGTTGTGTACGCTGCACAGACTGGTCATACTGTGTTCCAGATATGGGCTACTGAGGACAGGGCACAATTATCATCATATGCACAGGTAGCAAAGGCCATAGTTACAAGTGTCAACACTGGGCAGTGGTGTGTGTGTGTGTGTGTGTGTGTGTGTGTGTGTGTGTGTGTGTGTGTGTGTGTGTGTGTGTGTGTGTGTGAGATAAGCAGCAGAGTGGGGAGAGCTGGGCGGAATGTTCAAGAAGAGGGGATGGTGCCTCTTTTGCTGTGCAAATGTGTGATGCTGTACACTGCAGATGTGTGTGTGTGTGTGTGTGTGTGTGTGTGTGTGTGTGTGTGTGTGTGTGTGTGTGTGTGTGTGTGTGCTTCAGTAGATGATATTACACTGTGTTAGGATCTAGTGGACAGGTGTAGGGTGTTCTCAAAAGACATATGTCTCACCTTAGCACATCACCATCCATGAAGATGCCCTCTCCTGGGAGGATCACAGGTATTGCACACCATACTAAGAGGTAAGACTGCTGTATTAGTGCAAATGCTGGCTCATACATGGAGTGGGCCCTTTATCAATGTTGGTCTACAGTGCCCTCAGCACTGGATGTTGGGGTGGAGGTTGTGATGCTACACATTCTAGACTGCGCCCTCTCCCTTTTAATAGTAGACTTGCCTACTAGAGGCAGAGGTGGACCAGCTACAGGAGGACCATCAGCTGTAATGTTTAGGTAAAGGCATCTACTGCGTCTAAACTCATAATCCACATGGCCATAATTTTGCACATGCAGTACATTCCCTCCTCCAGGTCATCCTACAGACCATATACTATTCAAACCAGCTCAGTTATGGCTGTGTAACTGTCAGCCTGTCCTTGCATTATGGCCTTGCATAACCCTAGGTAGAGGTCATGGACAACTGTGAACACACAGGAACAACCAAACCACAGAGAATGTTGAAATAGGAATTAAAGAACATGTCTAGACACATTTCTAGATGTCGCCTTCACCACTTTAAGTTTGTTGTTATTGATTCTATCGAAAGGGACTTGCAGGAGAAAGTGACTGATGATCATCTGAACTGTAAAGAAGTGCAATGGCAGATCAGGTTAAATGCAATGATGTTCCCTGGATTGAATTATAGTTGTTCTTTAATTCCTATTTTAAAATTAAGATATTGCATCATTTAATGTTTACAACATGTTTCATAAGGTGAAATTATTGAATTTATATTGTAAATTTATCCAGTATTTTCTTTTTACTGCGGTGGTGGTGTTGCGGTAATGTTGTCGCCTCACAGTAAGACGTTGTCCTGTTCGATTCTCAGCTAGAGCGTCTTCTGTGCAGAGACATGCATGAATGGGCGTACCTTTGTTGAAGGTTGTGCATCAGGGCTGGCAACTCAGCACATAAAAATATACTGCCAATCATTAGCGGACCATAGTTTCGCTGTGGCGACCCCTAACCGGGAAAAGCCAAAAGACACAACAAAGACACAACATTTCTATGTTTTTATATAGAGATTTTTAAATAGAATGTTTAGTTAGGTTGTTTAATTGATTTAATACTATTGGAGAAAAATGGTCGTGTGACTTTAAATGAGACTATATTATCAAATGAATGGGCGGGATTAGTTCTGATGAAGTTCTGATTTTAGTGAATGAAAGCGTTTAACCAACTGTTAACCAACTGTTTAATAAAGGAGATCCATTGGCTTCAACATTCTCGGTGGTTTGGTTGTTCCTGTGTGATCACAGTTGGTTGTTTTCCTTCGAGTTAGAGGTCACGGACACACTGAGTTATGGAGGTGGATGGTTGGCGTGAATATTCACCAGCACGCTGTCTCCTTATGTCATCCTCCTGTTTTTTGGTGTCTGCAACAACAAATGGTGAGTACACAGCTGAACATGTTACCATTCCCTGGACAGATGGGTCTGCATCTGTCCTTCAGCAACAAATGGTGAGTATATAGCTAAAGTTGCTACCATCCCCTGGGCAGATGGGTGAGTATGCTGCTGGAGATGTTACCACCCCCTGGGCAGATGGGTGAGTATGCTGCTGGATATGTTACCACCCCCTGGGCAGATGGGTGAGTATGCTGCTGGACATGTTACCACCCCCTGGGCAGATGGGTGAGTATGCTGCTGGAGATGTTACCACCCCCTGGGCAGATGGGTGAGTATGCTGCTGGACATGTTACTATTCCCTGGGCAGATGGGTGAGTATACTGCTGGAGATGTTACTATTCCTTGGGCAGATGGGTGAGTTTGCTGCTGGACATGTTACTATTCCCTGGGCAGATGGGTGAGTATGCTGCTGGTCATGTTACTATTCCCTGGGCAGATGTGTCGGCAACTTTCTGTTTAAGGGTGTCATCCTGGGTTCATGGGAGTGAGGTTGGAAAGGCACAGAAGCTGTGTCCTGTGGAATGGGATGGGGATGTGACCATCACATGGCCTGAGTCTAACACTGACACAATAACTCCTGACCATAACAGGATGTAGTTGCCATTATTGTTAGAGGCAAACAGTTGTCTGACATCAGGCAGGGATATATCCACTGTGGAGGACCATGATAACACAGTATCTGTGAAAATACCAGTAAATCAACTAAACAAATACAAACTCTTCACCAGTACCTCTACACAATGAGTACAGTCCCTCAACTTACATTTACACAGTGAGTACAATACCTCAACTTACCTTTATACAGTGAGTACAGTACCTCAACTTAAGTAGTGGCTCAGATAGTACATACTTGGCATTGATGAAGATGCGGTTTGGTATGCTGGTCTGATGGAAGCATTATATTTAGCCTTTGATGTGGATCTAAAACTTGTTCCAAGATGATTTTAAGGGAAACTAAATTTTTTGCATTACTGGAGGTTACATTGGGTAGGTCTGGTAAAGTTAGTACTAAATTTTGCTGCTAATATATTGGCTACATCAATTATACTGGAATATGTGATATGACTGTAGATGAGCTCAGTGCATTGGTGGCCATTATTCCTTAAGTTCCAAACATAAATAAAGAAAGATTAATAGTTTACTTTGGTATCTGTAGTGATCTTTAAGTTTTTAGCTGGTACTTTTCATTGTAGTCCTGAGATAAAGTAATGGTGATTTCTAACAGCGTTTCATTACTTTCATTTCTTTTATTATTAAAACAGGAGTTCTACTGGAGAGGTTTATTCCTGAATTTACCATTATATTTAGGGTAGACATCTGCCATAAATCATCATGTCAGTGGTCCATCTTCTGATTGATGATATCATCTGTTTTGATCACCGACAGCATTGATGTCAGTGAGCATATGCCTTCAGGCATACTAATAGAGGACTAGGTCAGATCTCATATAACTGACCATTCACTAATAATTCAGATGGAACACCTGAAGCAGGATCTCATTCTCTGCACAGGAAGATTTGCTTTTTCTGTTCTTCGCACTTACTGACATGATATGGTGAAAGTGAAAAGAAACAGGCCTATGAGAAGTGGGGTAGTGTTACCCACCATATATCTATCTACAGACTACAAAATCAATGGCAAGATGTCTGCCTATGTATACACTAAGGTCCTTCAAGATGGCCGCCAGTCTAATAAGTTCTCCACTGAAATCATATTTCAGAGGAATTGTTTGCTTGTTTCCCAAATGTGAAGATGCTGCACTTGCTGTTACTGAGAGTTATACCATTGTTTTTACACCAGGAATAGTTTAAATCTGTCCCCTACTGGTGCAGTTGCTCATTTGTGGTGGGAACAGGGAGGACAGTCAAACAAAATTTGGTATTATCAGCAAAGTTGTCCATTCAAATGCTGGTGTCAACCCAGGTAACCAAGAAAAAGATGTCAAAAAGTAGAGGTACAAGTTCTGAGACTAGTGGTGCTTCACTAATGTCCTCCATTGGTGTGAACAGTTGGCTACCTACCCTTATTACATGGGTTATTCCAGACAACCAGCTGGTTATCCAAGAGATCCCATAAGTCTCACCTCTGTTCTCTTTGAGTTTATTAATGATCCTTTTATGTGAAATGGTGTAGAATGCTTTAGCAAGATCCCAGTAACTACATACATTTATAAACTCTTGCCTACTAGAGCTGTCATTTCCTGAAAGAAGGTGACCAGGTTTAGTAGGTATAACCTACCCTTTACAACCCCATACTGAGAGATGGTTAGGACCAAAAAGTTACCAATATACTTTTGGTTTGCTTTCATGAGTATCCACGCCTGCCCTTGTTGTTGATTCAGGTATGGTTGATAGGTTTGTAGTTTTTTTTGATAGCAGTGGATTCATCCTTAATGGCAGGTACTAATGTGACCTGTTGTCAAATTTCGAGGATGAACACAGTGATACTTTTGGTGAGTAGGGGGGCAGTGGGTCTATAAAATTTTGTTTAGTACCAGTAGGAAGGCAGATAGCGATATTGTTAAATCTGATGGAGGCAGTGTTTTAACTTTAGACAGAAGACCGCAATTTGGTCTTGGGTGTTATATGGTCTTAGATGTTATATGGAGGGTCACACTCTAGATGATGTAGTGAAGACACTATCTGTACTGGCTTCCTAAAATCTGAAGTAAATTTACTTCAAAGATGCTGGGAATATATTGGGGATTAGAATGCACTGTTTCTCTTGCTGTGATGGAACTACAGTCCTGGAGGGTACCATTATTTTTTTATATAGTCATAAAATGTTTTGCTTGTCTTCCTGCTTTACATCAACATAGACTTCATGGGAGGTTTTTGTTTGGTGGAATGTGCAAATCACTTTAGCTGGATTAATGCTGATTTTGTTAGTACCCAAGTATTTTCTACAGTGACAGAGTAGTTTTTGTTGTATTATTTTGATTATTTTATGACTCCACTGCTGTTTACACTTGAATTCCCCCCTATATTTGCAATAAATGGGGATGGAATTAGTAAGACAGTCACTAATGGTACTATAAAATAGTGTAAGTACTTAATTTATCTTTTAGTATATGTAGACAACTTCAGTGAAGTCTCTAAAATGGATGTACTGCACAAAATTGACTTTGGTTCTAATAGTTAATAAATATTTAATGTGACTCTCAAGGTCAAAGTTAACCAAGAAAGGCAAGATGATGGGAGAAGAGTAAAGACATGACATGCAGCAGAAGGTCTAATATTCTTTCAAGTAGGGGTTCTACTAATTGCTCTAAGCAATTTTTGTTAGCAAGGTTGAGGAAACATTGTGCATATTTGTTCCTGCTAATGTAGTTATTTGTGGATTAACTGAAGGCACCTACAATTAATATGCTACGCATGGTTATTAGTTTATGAAATTTTGAGAGGTAATCTTCATACTCCTTGGGAATCACGAAAGAGGTACTGTAACACTCAGTTACATGGTATTCAATATTATTTATGGTTACCTGGATACCTAAAAAGCCTCCATTAGTCTATAGGTTGTGTTTCTAGATATTAGGTGTTCATGGGTAAAAATGAACATGCCTTGACCATTTCCATTGGGTCTCAGTGAGTGGTGGGCCTTAAATGTGGAACACATGATGTGCTTGACAGATATATGCATGGCACTTCAATGGTGATGCAAATTAGATTCCTTTCAAAAAACAGGTAAACCTCTTTTCCTGATTGACATCATTCGTCTTAATCTGTAACGTTTTTATTATCCTTGAAACTTCCCCAGGTATTGCCCATGAAGGCAGATCACTGTCCTTTGCTTCTTATTTAATTTGGCGAGTACATCATTCATGAGTCCAATTACTGACTTACCTTTTACATGTGCATTACCAACAGGAACGAGTTGCTTTGACAATCCATAATAGTCTGTTGAATCCCTCAGCATATTTTCCCATTACTATTCCTTGGTAAGGTGATAAGTAAGTATCTAATATGACAAGTTAATACACAGTCCTGCAAGTACAAGCTGGATCAGTAGAGCTCATCAAAGAAACGTTAAATATTAAAGAACTAAGAATTTATCCAAAGCCATTCATCGACAGCCCATGGGGAAAAGTCTTATCACTGTTTGACACTGTACAATAATTGATCAGACACTCTGATTAATGGATTGGACATACTTATAAAGTAACTGTATACATTAAGATCTGTTATAGTGTCAGGTTAATGTAAATAGTGTACATAGTTATGTAAGATGCTATGTAAAAATAGTTTGGAATTCATTCAAATGTATTTGAAAAATAAAAAAAAAAATTGAGGAAAAGACACTTTAAATAAAAGAAAAATCCCCTTTTTAGAGGAGGCCCAGGGAGAAAAGCTCCACAAAACACAAAATACAGCAATAAAAGAAGACTATAGTAGAAAAAGAAATTACAAATTATACAATGGAGTATGTATACATACACTGATAACATTAGTAAGAAACAATACAATGCAGTCAAATAAATGAAGTCAGTGCAAAACCAATGATTTGTAAAAAATGAAAAAATAAGTTATGAGCAGGCATTTAAAAACTTAAAAGGAAACTGAAAATAGTTTTATAGTTGGAAAACCTTAGAATGGGAAAGCCATGATTCTAACAAGTTTTGTTTTGTTGGACACTTCAATAACTTGAGGTTTTTGATTTCTTTTAGAACAAGTGGAATTCAGTTCCATGTTTTGGCCACATCAGAGAAATTCAGGACATTTGCAGACATTCTGCATTATTTATTTATTTATTAAACATTTGTTAACTGGGTTAGTCCGAATGAGCTGCAGAGCCCTTTTTCAGCAGAGACCCGAGAAGAAAAGCTCCACAGATAAACAGATACAAAAACAAATCATCATACAATATTAACATAGAAGTGTATATACACATGAGAAACAGAATACAATTATAACTTAACATGCTCTGTAATTTAAATATTTGAAAGATGGTCAGTAGGATGGCGTGGAATTCTATGACATTACTTAAAATGGGCTGTTTTCAGGTTTGTAGATGAGGTTGTGAATGTTGTGGAGTTGTTTTGAAGTTAGAATATATGCTTCCACCTAGTTGTTTTAAGTGCTAGACAGTGGTGGGTTTTGTAAGGGAAGTTAGCTCCAAATTTTTGCTACTTTATTGCAGCGCTGCTCGAGTAAGTGAATCTGGTTCTTATCAAGGAACGGTATGTACCCGCTGAAACTTTGGGTGTCATTAAGACAGAAGTTATTTCCTGAAATGGAAAACCCTCTGTGACCTTCATCCTCCTTACATATACTAACAGAGCAGTCACAGGGAGAAGAAACAACACTCAGAAAGGTTGAAAGATCACACAACGCAGTCAAATAATGTAAGTTTATTTCAGGAACTGGCTGTCTGTGTAGTGAGAAGATGGGATAAGAAAAATAGCGTTCGAGGAATAACTATTCCTTGAATGGTAAGACCCTTTTTATGATAGGTTACTGTTGTAGCCACAAGTAGAAGGCTCTACATTCTGAGTTTGGACGGCTTGGTGCAGAAACATTATTTTTAGGGCTTAGTATGTACTCACTGTTATGCAAACATTCTGTTTCACCTTTGGCTGTGAAATATATTAATTTCTTTCACATACTGAATCTGGTTTGGTAATGAACAAGATATTTTCATTAAGCATGTGGTTTTTACTGTACTTCCTAGGGAAGCCATCGTTAACAAGATCAAAGAAGGTGGGCACATATACTACCTGTATTTCCCTCATCCTATGGACACAGTGCATATATACATTAAAAGAAATACGCCTGGTTTTTACAATCTTTAATAGCTTCTGCCATGATAAGGTAGTCGGTGGAGTCATAGTTAGGACTGTTTAACCAATCTCCACCAATCTATATAAACCAGTCCAATTAAATCAGATAGTCTGTAAGTTTATTAGTCTGCTCTTCAATTTTTCCCTTAGATGTGCTAGTTCTCTCCTCTCCTGCACTTTTACTAGCTTATTAGTCTAGCATTTTACCAGACTTCTTGTGGTAATTATTGTAGCACACAAGTGCTACCAGCACTAAACGTTCTACAAGGAAACAGCTCCAGTACTTATTATTAATGCCCAGCCATCCAGGCATGTCTAAAGGTCAGTTCCCTGTGCTTTCTCCTGTTAACCTGGTGAACTTGGGCACCCTGCGATAATGTAGCGCCTGCCTCATGTACACCGACAACACTCTCCTCTTATCTCCCAACACTCAGACTTGCAAGAGGTAACTTATATATACAAATTGGAAGCCACGCACTCTCCAGCCAAGACCAGAATAGCTGGTCAAGAGGAAAAGGTCAACACTTGCACCAAACCACATGGAACACATGGCCCTCCAGAACACACACCAGCACTGCCTTCACATAAAAACACAAACCATACACCCACCTTCATGAAGGCTCTCAATAAAAATCTACTCAAATAGCAGACACCTCCAAGGCAGAAACACACTCGACCACCACAATACAACACTAATCATGAGACGCATAACTCTCCTAAACAGTGTGCCACTCAACCAAAGGCCCTAAGGCAAAACAGCATGCCCAGCACACTAGTCATAGGTCACTTGATAGTGAGGCACACTGATGTCCCACTCACTAGGTTGAATAAGGAGAAAGTAACAGTCAGCAGGCTGTCAGGTGCCAGGATCCACCATATAATGCATGCACTCAAGTCCCTTAACAACAGGTACAAATATGGCTCTGTCATTGTACATGTGGGTGTGAATGACCTGAGACATACCTCCCTGGAATACATGAAAAGAGACATGGAGGAGCTCTCGGATTATGTAGCCCAGACGGATATGACCCTAGCCATGAGCAGCATCCTACCATCACCCAGAATGATACCACAGTACAAGCAGAAAATGACTGATTTCAACAACTGGCTAGGTTTCTGGTGTCATTCTAAGGGAAACCAGTATCTGTCTGCCTGGGATGACATGATTGACAGACCTCGATGCTTTGCCAGAGATGGCCTGCATCTGTCACCCCTGGGCTTCTTGATAATTGCCAAGGCTCTTGCCACCCCTATAGTACCTTTTTTAGGTGGTGTTCCAAAGACCATTACCACCGTAACAGCTACAAACAAATGCAATCTGAGGGTCATGCTGCTCAGCGCTAGAAGTCTAAATCTCAAAATGCACTCGCCTTAAAATGGAGAACATCGACATTTGTGCTGTAACAGAGACCTGGTTTAAGGCAACAGAAAGCACCCCTGCACTACCAGGCTATAACTCATTCCACACCTTTTGGCCCCAGAACATGGACCGAAGTTCAAAAGGCAGTGGTGTTTCCATATTCATAAAGGAAGCACACACATCCAGACTGGTAGCCCAATATAACGCATCAGAGATACTTCAGGTGCAGCTAACATTGGGTAAGACAGCGATTCAGGTAGTAGCCTGTTATACATCCCCAACCATGTCCAAGACACTCATTCCATGTTCCTAAGCACCCTGGAGAATATTAGGGTCTAACCTAACACACTCATACTGGGTGACTTCAACTACCCCTCCATTAACTGGTAAAACTACTCATGTACCAATACACTTGCCCAACGTTTCCTGGAATTCATTAATTGCAATGCCCTGGACCAGCTCATTCTTACCCCCACTAGAGGGGGAAACATCCTTGACCTGGTCATTACTAACATGGGTGACCATTACTCTACACCAATAGTCAACTACTCCCTGGTTAGATCTGACAACAAACTAATCACCTTGGAAATCCACATCTCCTCCCACCCCTCACCCCCCCTCCCCGCAAAGGTAGCCACCATGAAAAACCTTCTCCAAAGCTAATTTTGGGATCCTAAGAACAGAGGTGGCTAACTTCATGGCACCCATGCAAATGGAGAATAGTTGCATGACCACCGAATCATACACCAATGCACTGTACGAACAAGTGCACAAATGCATGGATCTCGCCATACCCAATAGAACCAAGACGCTCTCCTCCAAAAAGGAAGCCATTCTGGTGGTGCCCTGCCATAAACAAACTCTACAAGAGAAGGAGGAAACTGATGTGGAATAAAGTGAAGGCCCAAGACTGGAAAAACTCCCTTATCTGCCTCAACAAAAACTTGAGATCCCTCATCAAATCCTCTAAAGCTAGCTATGAAAACAGAATTGCAGCAGATAGTAAAGGCAACCACAAGGCCTTCTATAGTTATGTAAAGAACATCCATGCAATACCCAGATTTGATCTGAGCTACTGCACAATGGTACCTCCTATACCAAGCCAACAGATATTGCCAATATACTGGTCGGCAGATTCGGTACCAACTTTATCCCTCTCCCCCCCAAAGGACCAATCACAATACCAGTAGATTGCCAGGCACCCAGTATTACTGCTGCACAGGTTAAAACAGCACTGTCCAAGGCCAAAAATACAACATCTATGGGACCTGTCAATATCCCTGGCTGTGTTTTCCATGAACTACAGAGTGAACTGGCACCTCAGCTGTGTGCCCTATTCAATCACAGCCTCACCTCAGGCTTTGTCCCTACTGAATGGCACACTGCTATAGTCATCCCTCTCCACAAAGGAGGAGCGACTACAGACCCTGGGAACTATCGCCCCATTAGCCTGACAAGTCTGATATGCAAAGCTATGGAACACATCATCATGGACCTAATAAACAAGGATATAGGGAATCTCCAAATGCTGGATCCCACACAGTTTGGTTTTGTGAAGGGTAGATCGTGCCTGCTCAACTTGGTCAACTTCTCTGAGTCAATCACCAGAGCTGTGAATGAAGGCAAGGTGGTTCATACAGCCTACCTTGATCTGACCAAGGCCTTTGATACCATTCCCCACTCAGGAATCATAGAAAAACTCACTAATCTAGGCATCAACCCCTATATCACTAGGTGGGTTGCAAACTGCCTCACAGATAGACCCCACAGTGTGAAAGTAGCTGGCTCCAAGTCAGACTGCTGACCAGTCACAAGTGGAATCCCATGGGGATCAGTCCTGGGTCATCTTCTGTTTGGTATCTCCTTTTCAGAAGTCCAGTCCAACACAAAGGGACTCTGGCTGACAAAGTTCACAGACTATTGCAAGCTGGGAGCCATTATTAACTCCCCAAGTGATGTTGACATCTTACAGAAAGGCCTCACACAGACCAATGACTGGTGTCAGAACCATGGCCTTAAGCTCAATGCCAAAAAATGTGCTGTCATCCCCTTTGGAAAAAATCCAGTTCCCATGAACTACCACATCGATGGTAGTCCACTGAACACAGAAGGCGTTATAAGAGATCTGGGAACACAGGTTGACAGCAATCTCTCTTTCGACCACCACACTGCCACTGTGGTCAGAAAGTCCTTCTATGAGGCACATCTCATTACTAAGGGTTTTGAATCCAGGAAGAAAGAGGTCATTGTCTCCCTCTACTCTTCCCTCATTAGGCCAATCATCGAGTACAATGCCCCATTTGGCATGTACCTCACTAGAAACCTGCAACAACTGGAGAGGCTGCAAAAGTATCTCACAAAGAGGATCCTAGGCCTTAAACACTTGCCCTATATGGACAGACTCAAAAAACTCCAACTATTCTGTCTCATATCGCCTACTTAGATTCAATCTCTGCTTGACTTACAAAGCCATGTCTGACCCAGCTCTATTAGAAATGCTACATCTAAAGAAATCCCAATCCCTCCACACCACACACTCCAGGGACCTCAACCTCATTACCACAATCAACAGAACGTGCTGGAGGGACAGGTTCATAACCCAGAGACTGCCCATGCTATGGGATAGACTTTCCATACATGTCAAACTGAGCACCTCACTGGCCCTGTTCAACAGAAATCTTGATGAGTGGATGGGAAATAGAAAATTCACCCTGGGGATCACTCCAGTGGCTCTACTCGACAGAGCCACTGGAAACTAAGGTCGGGTGGCACAATGCCAGGGTAATCCTATGGGCTAGGCTTGTAAAGGCTCCAGGGCCATTTGCCTAGTGCACATCTATGAACCTATGAACCTATTTATTTATTTAACATTTGCTGACCCTGAAATTCTGAATAAGACAGAGTCTATTTTTAGTCGAGGCCTAGGGAAAACACTCCAGATGCATGGCTTTGGAATGTGGGAAGAAGCTGGAGTACCTGGAGGAAGCCCACACACAGATGCAGGGAGGACATGCAGACGCTACACAAAAAGCACCCCAGCCAGGAATTGAACCAGGGTACCTCTTGTTGAGAGACAACAATGTTAACTGCTGCACCACTGCACCTTGAGAAACCTAAATACTATTCTGTCCACCTAAGTAAGTAAGTATGTGCAGTTAACAAAAGGATTATACAGATCTTGGTAATACCTTTACTTTATGTAGTTTACTTGTATGAACAGCTGACATGATTATACTGATATGGGTAATACTTTCCAGTCTGCGGATCTTAGTAAATCAGGTAAATAAGAACAGCTCACCTACTACTCCAGTTCCAAGTACCAGTACTAAATAAATACTTTAAAAGTAATCTGGAAAGAAGGGTGTGAAAATGTGAATGAGAGGGTACCTGAATTTTAATAAGTTTAAAAGGCATATGTTAACAATAGGATCTTGTAGCAATGACAAGTACAAGCAAAACAGCTAGGAGTGTAACGGATTTCTGAAGTTAAATTAGCATAAGTAACAAGTCAAGAGTCATTGGACTTAAGAATGCAACAATAACAGCGCGATTAAGAAAACCACATTTCTTCACAGAGTAGTCAGAGTAGTTTGCTCTAGTAACTGTCTCAAGAGAACTTTGCAACATTTTTCATTGTTACCTTTAGCAGAAAAAACTGTTTTCTACCTTTCTGCATAGCTCACAGGTGGTTGATCATCTCTTGGCCTCACATAAAGAAACGTGATGCTTGCTTTATGCCCTAAACAAGAACTTTTAAAATTTCAGCAAATAATAATAATAATAATCATAATAATATAATAATAATAATCATAATAACATAATAATAATAATAATAATACCTGTTATCAGTTGTGTAAATACAAGTTTGTATTTCTTCCCACAAATCACCACAATTTAAATTGCAATGGGTCTCACAAAAAGGAATCCAAGGCTTGCCTTTTGCCTTAAACTAGAACTTTTATAACTCCCAACAACAACAAAAAATCTTTAAATAACAGTGCAGTCAGGCTGTTACAAAGGCTAATTTCCAGCTTGTCTGAGAATTTACATACTTTTATTCTTCACTGACATTAAGAAAATATTAAGATGAAAGTAACTTTCCTGTATTTAGACACGGCACTACTGCAATGCTTTAGCATGAAGATGAGCAGTACCTCAGTGGGCTGTCTCTTTGGCCATGCTAGATGGTAATAAACTATTCCTTCGAGAGGCATTTGCCAATTAGCCATGTGCTCTCCCTGGAACTGCATGCAGTAAAGCATTGACGAAGCCAAGTGATTCACAGAATTGCTTGGCAGCAGAAAGTAGCATGGCTGCGCACAGATGCTCAAGGTAAAAAACACAGACAAGAGGCCATGTTCATCCATCACGGTAGGGGTGACTGCTGGGGGTTTAGTGGTCAGACAGTATGTGAGGGGCTGCATGTGTGAGTATGTGTCTGCCATAGAGGTCACAGTATGGGTGGTTAGTGAGGTAGTTGTTTAGCGGTGTGTGTATTTTGGGGTGTCTGTCATATTTCCACACACTCCTAGACTAAAGAGCAAAACCTGCAAAGCTGGTTAAAGGAGACTACTAGCTGTCAGGGATACTGTTGTGGGGGGCACTAGAAACCAGGGATAATTCTTGTTTAGTACATGGGTCAGGGGAAGCATTAGCAACCAGGTGTTTTACTCTGTTTTGACTTTATTTATTTATTTATTTATTAGTTATCCTTTGTTGACCAGGAATTATATAAGTGTGTCAAGGGAGCATCAGACACCAGAGATATTCTTTATTATTACATGGGTTTGGGGGAGCACTAGTCACTAGGGATACTACTTTATTATTATGTGGGCTGGGGGAGCACTAGTCGCCAGGGATACTACTTTATTATTAACTGGATTTGGGGGAGCACTACTCACTAGAGATCCTAATTTATTATTATTATATGGACTGGGGGAGCACTAGACACCAGGGATACTACTTTATTATTATTATACAGGTTGGGGGAGCAGTAGACACTAGGGATACTATTTTATTATTAATTGGATTTGGGGGAACACTACACACTAGAGATCCTAATTTATTATTATATGGACTGGGGGAGCACTAGACACCAGGGATACTACTTTAGTATTATTATACAGGTTGGGGGAGCAGTAGACACTAGGGATACTATTTTATTATTACATGGGTTGCAGGGGGGGCCACACACACCATATGTATATTATTATTAATAGGAGGGGGGGGACTACACACCCAGGATCCTAATTTATTATTATTATTATTGTATGTATTATTTGGAAACACACACCAGAGATCCTAACTTATTATTATATGGACTGGGGGAGCACTAGACACCAGGGATACTACTTTAGTATTATTATACAGGTTGGGGGAGCAGTAGACACTAGGGATACTATTTTATTATTACATGGGTTGCGGGGAGCATTAGACACCAGGGATACTACTTTATTATTAATTGGATTTGGGGGAATACTACACACCAGAGATCCTAATTTATTATTATATGGACTGGGGGAGCACTAGACACCAAGGATACTGCTTTATTATTATATGGGTTGGGGGAGCACTAGACACTAGGGGTACAATTTTATTATTACATGGGCTGGGGGGAGCACAACACCAAGGATACTACTTTATTACTATTATATGAGTTGGGGGAGCACTAGACATTAGGGATAACTATGTAACAATATGCCTTACGTATAAGAAAAACAGAAAAACTATGTGGGGCAAGGGGGAACTAGACACCAGGGATACTTTAAACAGTATGCCTTAAAGGGACTGAAAGAGACAAACCCGACATTCTCCCTCCTCCCACAGACCATATTAGTCCACTGCCACTACTAGACACCAGGGTTAACATGGGAATTAACACTAAAACAAATAAATAAATACGTTAAAAGGAGGGGGAGATTTAAAATCCTGTACCTTTAACACAGGAAACAACAGCATTGTAATGAGGATTTCAAGCATTATTCAATGCCTACAATGGTTTGAGAGTTACAAGGGAGGGGAACAGAGCCCATGTAAGCATACTTCTCAACCACAGACAAACAATCAGGGACTACTTTCAATTGTGTGTGTGTGTGTGTGTCTGTGTGTGTGTGTGTGTGTGTGTTTGTGTGTGTGTGTGTGTGTGTGTGTGTGTGTGTGTGTGCGTGTGTGTGTGTTTACCACGTGCATGTGTGTGGGAAAGTGAATGGGGGTGCCTGTGACAACTCGATGCATGGGCTGACAATATTAGTTAACAGCAATGCAGAGCCATGCAGATTAACTGATAATGAGATCTTTCCTCATTGCAGCTAATGTGTCCCTGAATTTCAAATCACCACGTTGTGTGGACGGCCCTTTTTACAGCATTTGTTAGAGTAAGCAGTGGGGATTTTTCTGAAACACAGCAGCATCGCAGTGAGGCAGTACAAATTCCAATTTAATTTCCCCCGGCCTAGCAGAAAGAAGCATAAAATTTGCTTCCTGTCTGAGAACATTTAAAACTGCAACAAAATGTTTTTAATAAAATACTCCTGTAGTCACACAAGTAAAAAAATTAAGAAGGCAACATAAGTAGACAAATAAAAACTCAAATTTTCTCATACAGCAGGGTATTGTGGTAGTTGTGGAAAGAGAATATAGGCTTGGAACATTAGCCGTCTGTTATATCAAGAAAGTTTTTGTAATCTTTTTTGCTTGTTTTTTGTCTATGCCTTTCAATCAGATTATTTTCCATTTCCAAAAACTTAAGTTCTCCCACATAGGAAAGCATGTGATTATAAAATGGCTGACTGAATGTGAGAAAAGCACATGGCATCTTGGCCAATCACACTAGTGTGAAAGCCAAGATCTCCACACCACTACAAAAATATTAGTTTTGGTGGAAGAGAAATGATGATCCCATTTGAAATACAACCCCTGCCATACTCTGTGCACTAAATATACTAAGCATAGGGCTGCTGTACGTGGAAGTGCTTCCCTGTGATTGATTGATTTCCAAACTCTTGAATGAGTAATTAGTGAGTCTCAAATTACTGTAACTTAACTATCCATAAAAATCACTTTGCACAATAGTAAAGCAATGTTTTTACAGAAGAAAACCTCTCTCCTCCCCTACATATGGGGACTTCACCCTCCGCCAGCTGCTTCACATAAATGTTAACTCTATGGCACAATAGTCGGGAAGGAAAAACATGCTGCAAGGGCAACGCATGTGAGAGTAGAGGGAACCTGAGTCATTTTCTGTCAGGGGATTCTGTAAAGGAAAGCAGAGTGAGCTGTCTTTGACTGATCACAGGCCATGTATGTGTTTTTTATTGAATCTCTGCTGCTTTTTAAGTGTCACAGTTGCACAACCTTTGTCTCATAACCTATGAATTCTGAGGCATTTGATGACCATGCTACTTGAGAAGAAGAGTGTTGCTGGTTTCTGCTAAACTCTACAAAAGCTAAAACGTACATTACCATATCCACTGTTTATGCACTTGTTTGTTATATTCTTTTTGTCAAGCTGCATTAATTGTGTTTCTGTGCTGAATATTTGCACTTTTTGACCTTTTTACAGTCTGTAAGTTAGAACTGCTGCTCTTTGCGCAGCAGTGCCTAGCAGTAATCTATATAGACATCAATATCTTGCAGTGTAATTCCACCTTATAATCTGTAGATGGCGATCTCTCACAGTTTAAGTTTCTCTTAAGCTACCCTTAACTGTCTAGACAGATTTTTGTGACTACTAGAGCATCTGCACGTAGCTGGGCATTGCTCAAGGTCCTTGCGTTACTGACTTATTCAATATTCACATTTCCTTTACTCTTCCCTAGTAGGTCAGCAGCCATGGATATGCACTTTTCATCTTCTCTCTCTCTTACACCAGTCTGGTTGAGATGCGTATTCTGAGGCATTGTAGCAATTGCTTCATATACGCTGACCACCAACTTACTGTTAAGAAAACAGATAAAGTACGTGAGATGTGTAAATACACTTTAATTCTAGACACAATACTCTCTCATACAACAAAAACTAATCCTGTACAGGTTGTCAATGATACTTGCACCATGCCTACTGCACAGAGTAAAAACCCTACACACAAAACTACTTATGCTGAGGTACTTGCAAGTAACCTTCGTAAATCACTAAGTCCTTAGCCATCACGTAAACACTCTGTTAAAACACCACCCGCAGCTACACATACTAACCCTGCATCCAATGCCTCACATAAACACTCTGCTACAACACCACCCACAGCTACACATAGTAACACTGTATCTAATGCTGGTACTGCTGAGCCCTTAAGGCAAACTAGGGCAAAGCCAAATTTCCTGATCTCTGGTGATCTTATAATGAGGCATACCAGTGTCCCCTCACCAGATTGAATAAGAAGAGATTGATTGTTAGCTGCCTTTCTGGGGCTAGGATCTGTCAAGTCTCACAGGCACTCGGGTCAGTGAAGCACAGGTAGCAGTATGACTCTGTCATAGCCCATGTGAGTGTTAATGACATGAGATGTGCCTCCCTTGACTATATGAAGTGAGACATGATTGAGCTCACTGATTATGTGTCTGAGGCAAGTATGAGCCTAGCGCTAAGCAGCATGCTACCTTCTCCAAGGATGAAGCCACATCAACAACAGAAGATGATGAATGGTAACAATTGGTTTAGCTTTGGTGTCATTCCAAGGGGGGTACGACATTTGACGGCTTGGGATGACATGGTTGACAGACCATGGTGCTTTGCCAGGGATGGCCTGCACTTATCCCCTCTAGGCTTTTAGATATTGGCAAAGACCTTTTCTACTCCCACAGTGCCTTTTTTAGGCAATGCCGACCTGATAACCATGTGATGTACCTGAAGCTGTGAAGGAATTTCTGAACATGGTACTGCTCAATACTAAAAGTCTTAACAAGAAACTCCACTTCTTGAAAGCCTTCCTCTCCAGGAGAGTGCACGCACCTGTGTAGTAATGGAGACATAGTTTAAAGTTATGGAGAGTACCCCATCAGTGCAAGGTTATAATGCCTTTCACACCTTTAGACCAGCTAGTGTAGTGGTGGGAGCTAAAGGTGGAGGAGACTCAGTCTATATTAAAAACAACCTCACATACAGACTAGTTAAAGTGTATGATCCACTGGAATTCATACATGTGTGACACACATTAAATTTGATCTCTTGCAACCTATAGGTCCCCCTCCATGTCCCAGGAAACCCATAATACTCATCTCAATATACTAGAGCTCCTCACCATTCAATCCAATATGATCTTCATCAGGGATCACAACTACCCCTTTATAGACTGGGAGGGAACCCTACACCACTTCTAATGCACAAGCCCAGTCATTCTAAACTTCGTTAATATCAACATCCTGCAACAGTTGGTTCATTCTCCTACCAGAGGTAAAACATCATTGGCACTGTACTCACAAACATGAGGGCCAATGTTCATCACCCAATGTAATGTCTTCATTCATCAGATCCGACCATAAGGCAGTATTGCTTGAAATAAAAATTAAATCCAAGGACCCATCAAATCCAGAAACCTTTAGGACCTATTCTAAAGCTATCTTCTCTCTACTGATACCTTGACCAAATCCGAAGCACCCCCAAATCCAGTAAATACCATAGCATATGCTGAGCTATTTACAAAATCCCTGTACAGTCATATTGATAGCTGAATAGAGTGGGCTGTGCCCACCTGTATTAAGAATGAGATAAACTCAAAAGACAAGCCACCTCGATGGAATTACAGGATCAATCTGTTATACAACAAAAGAAAAAAAATCTTGGTCCAAGTGTAGGAGAAACAAAGCCCAACATACTAAAAACTCCCTGATCAATCTAAACAGGTAGATAAAAGGGTTAACTTATACTTTAAAGGCTAAATTTAAAAAAAAAAAATGGCTTCTCAGACAAAGGACAACCACAAAACTTTCTACAGCTATGTATGTAACCTCAAGGGAAATATGCAACAATGTGCAGAACTTATTGTAAATGGCATCACCCACACTGAAATGGAAGCCATTGCCAACCTTCTGGCTGATAGGTTCAGTTCTCCCTCACTCCACCCCCAAGTAGTCTAAATGAAATACCACATAACACAATCACCCCAACCATTACTAGAGAACAAGTCATCAATACACTTTCCAAGGCCAAAAACACTGCATCAATAGACCCTGATAACATCCCAGGGTGCTTAATAAATGGTAAGAAACATGACCTCTCTGGTCAGGTTTTGTGCCCAAGGATGGAGATCACGTCAGTCGCCCTGCTAGACAGGGATCCAGGGAAGTAAGCAGTGTGGGAAGAAATAGCCAGGGAATTGTTATGGCTAGGCTTGTATAGGCCCTAGGGCCAATAGCCTAGTACCACCCTATGAACCTATGATAGCTACTGCCATTCATCTGCGCAATGGAAGTCTAACCATTTACCTTGGTAACTACAGATGCATGTCTGACTAGCCTCATATGTAAGAACATGGAAAGAATCACCATGGGCATGATAAATGAGGACATAGGTAACCTGCAAACACTGGACCCATCACATTTCCACTTTATTAAAAGAAGGTCATGCTTATTAAATAATGGTGGACTACTTTGAGAAGGTCGTCAAAGCAATGGATGAGGGCAAGACTGTAGACAGCTTACCTAGGCCAAGGCTTTTGATACAATACCCTACTCGGGCATTATAGACAAGCTCACTAAATTAGGTATAAACCCTTTTAATACCCACAGGATAGCCATCTTGCTCACTGATAGGACTGGGAGGTGAAAAAAAAGTAAGGCCACCTCTATGAAGAGGCCAGTCACTAGCGGAATCGCCCAGGCTCGGTCCTGGACCTGCTCCTGTTTGACATCTATTTCTATGAAAGAGAAGCAAATGCTGAAGGTCTATGGCTGACTAAGTTTGCAGATGATTCCAAGCTAAGGGTCATCATCGAATCCCCTGCAGGCACTACCATTCTTTAAGAAGGCCTATCTCTGACTAACAAATGGTGCCAAAACCATGGTCTTAAACTCAATTCTAGTAAATGCATAATTGTACCCTTTGAGAAGTCAACCATGCCAGCTAAATACCATGTTGATAATACGCCCCTAAGAGTTGAGCTAGTGTTCAGGGACCTGGGTATACATGTAGATAGTAGCCTTACCTTTAACCGCCATGTGGCCACAGTGGTGAGGAAAGCCTTTTATATTACACAACTTATAAATAAGGGCATGTTACCTAGGTCCAAGGAAGTCATTATTCCACTGTATATGCCCTTTTCAAACCAGTCATAGAGTACAATGCTGCTTCGATATGTACCTAACCAGGCATATGCAGCAACGAGAGTAACCTCAGAGGTTCCTTACAAAAACAATACAAAGTAACAAACCTGCCTTATGCAGGGGGCCTTACAGCCCTTTCCATCTACTCAGTCTGCTATGCTGGGGGGGTGTGGTTTATGCCTGGCTTACAAGATATTCACAAACTCCACACTTACACATATATTCGTAAGTCAAATGGTACCAGAAATACAAGGTCTAGGGACCTGAATTTTGTCTGCGACTTAAACAGAACATGTTTGAGAGACTTATCAGTCCCAGAGACTGCTCCTCCTTTGGAATAAGCTCCACATCCAATTTAAACACAACCCAGCTCAGTGGGTGGGGAAAAGGAAATTTACACCTGGCCTGGCACCCATGTTCCTTATGGACAGTGGTGGTTTATAAATACCTGGCCCTCAATGTCCTGTTTTGGTACATGACATAATTATTTTTTCGGGAAAACTTGGCTAGGCTTAAAAAGTCCCCACCCCCAATGTTGTTAGCCTGGTAACACTCTATGAATTTATAAATATGTACACATTTAGCTTCAACCAAGAGGATGGATGCAACATCCATTACAGACACAAATCCAGTAAACGTATTAATTATATTCCATGTAATTATTTGCCCCATGTTAATACACCAAGGTGCTTTTCTGAGCAAAAGAAAGAAAGAAAGAGTACTGAAGAATCTGGATATGGTTTGCTTTGCCATATTATCAGTGAAATCAAGAGACAGAACTAAACCAAGATTCCTAAATTACAGTATGAAACAATATCAGACTCAAAAAGTAATAATAAATCAAGTAGAAAGTATACTTTTGGGAAACTTTCTGTCAAGCTGTTAACTTCATAGCATATGGCATCTCAAAACAAAAATATTAATTACCTTAAGAATTAGATGGAATAGTGTGTAGGTTGAATGAAGCAGATGGTACCACATGGGCCTTGCCCTTTAGTTTTCACAGTTTTTACCTGGAACACTATCTATTTTCTGTTGCTGTGCAGTGACTTTTTGACATAGCTTTTGACAAATCTGCCAATTCACCAAGTCCATTACCTAGCACTGTGTGGGCTGAGTGTGCGTGGTGCTTGGGGAAGGGCATTTTTTAAAGCAATATTTTGAAACAAGATCTTCAATGTCTTTTTACTTGTGTCACAAAAATATTACACTAAGACAGTAGCTGCAAAATGTCCTGAAACTCAAAAAACCTCATTAAGTGGGCAGAATGCCACCGACCACACTCATAGTTGGACTTGACAAAGTCTGTCAAAGCCTCGTTTTTTCTAGCAGAGCACATAAAAAATGCAAAGTATATACTGTCTGCAGTCATCTAAAGTTGTTTTGTCTCTTTCAGGCATTGTTACGTCTCCCACGTCCCCTCCATGGCAACTCTACGCTGTTCAGCTAAATGAGGGGTTCACCTATTAACCTCATCTGCCCATGTATCTCCCTCCTCTAGACAGATGCACCATCACAAGAAAAGATTAATATTGCCATGAAATCTTTTAGCTTACCTGAAATGTGTTATAGCCGTTGTGATTCATGGTGTATGTGTAACAAGCTTTCCAAAGGTTTTGATAATATCAGACCTGACTGCTGAAATGTGAAATGCATGCTAAGAAATATTTACAAATATCTTTGCTCGTCTGCAGTCATTGTGAGCAAGAAGACATTTAAAAACTACAGAACTGTTTCTGTTTAAATTATGATTATAATCAAATACAGAAACTTAGATTGTAACATTTACTGTAGCAGCTGTTAACCAATCTAAAGTATTTGATACATATATCTGTTCAGAAAGTCATAGGTATTAATTGTATTTATTTTATATTAAGGTTGATGCATACAGGGTGATGTGTTTGAAGAGGGTCAGGAAAGGTTGTACTCAGGGTAACCTAATTAAAAAACAAGTCAAAATATCAATTGACTGGTATGCATTTGTAGTCGAAGTTTTACTTTGAATACTTGAATTTGATAGCAGGTATGAAGACTGACTGAAAGTATGAATGGTAGTACATTCTGAACATTTTCCCCTTGACATTGGTCTGCAGATGTGGACTATTCAAGTGACAAGGAAAAAGACATGAGTGTCCGTATATTGATTTTAAGAGTGGATAGATATGGACATGGACAGTGACTTCTGCCTTTGCCCGCATCCCCCCCCCCACTATAGGCATCACTGGCAGGTGTGGCATTTGTAAGGTAGGCCAGGTAAGTCTAAAAGAAAAAGTAGGCACAGTGTTTTTAAGAGCAGGGTGGTATTTATTATTTTTTCATCACTTGTTGATACTGGTACAATAATGCTGATTAATATATCTCTATTTATACCTCTCTGATTGAATTCATCTGGCATCCAGCTAAATTACTGTTTTTATGTATATAGACTGTATAAATTACTGTAATCAAACCAACTAAATTCCTGCTTTTATGTATATATTCTGTATATATTACTGTAATCACTATGTGCAACACTGTTTCTACTTCTGTACCAATTAATGTTTAATTTTTTTCTGTATCTATGTTCTTGTCAGAGCTTTTCTCCTCAGGCCTCCACTGAAAATGGGCTCTTTTAGGCCCAGTGAACTTTCCCTGTAAACAAATGCAATAAAATAAATAATAAATAAAATAAATATACATATTTTTGCTTTAACTGGAGTTTCCATACTAGCTAAACAGCAGGTATTTTTGGATACCAGGTCTGTGTTTAAACTGGAAGACAAGTGTAATGCCTTTCCAAAATGTTTTTTTTTTGGCAGCTGTTTAGGTTAACATATGTTTATGAGTTAGTAATCGAATCGGCATAATCAGTGAAACTATCTGTGTTATTAAGGAACACATCCTGCTAACTGTGGCAGTCATCTCATTTTAACGGTTTGCTATCATTATGTTGATGTGCAGGTGGTGGAGTCCACCTGGGCAATGTCCTATATCCCAAATGGCAGAATATTGAATACCAACATTTCCAACTGTCCAACCTTGCCCCCTTCTGGACCTATGCTAACACTTGTTCCTGGGCCCAGAGCGGTATGGAGTTTTGATGTTTGGTATTTGTGTTGGGTATGCAGGAATTCAGCAGTCCGACATTTGTGAAAGTGCATCGTTCATATTCTGATTCCACTGCTTGTGAATCAACATTATGATAGTAAACCTATTTTAACTGAGAATTTAAATATGACTATTCTTATGTTGTTTCTGTTTCACAGAAAGTATTACACACATTGGTGTAAACTGGATGGCAGTTTGACAGAGCAAATAAAGAACAAAATCTCTTTTGGGATATAAAGAAACAAATGGTTGAAAAAACATGATAGCCACAAACTGCTGAAAAAAGAAATAACTTTATGTTAATTCTGATTTTAAGAGACACCAGAATGTTACTGAGCGGCAGTTCATACCTATTTCACTGCCACTAATGAGGGGGAGAAGCGTATCTGTGTTGAAGGCGACAAAAATTAATGGTAGCAATGCAATTAAAAATGAGCAAATTGTGTTATGTATAGCTTACTATGCTCTGCTACAGTTCTGCCATATGTCAACAGCTCTCAGCATATTGGGAGCAAATTCAGAAATAATGAGGGGCACTTTCAAATATTAGTACTATTAACATAAGGCATTAACAGATTAAGGCAAATGTGCATTAATGTACACCTTCTGAAATAAAATACGTATAGCTCTAACTATTGTCATTTTTATTAAGTGTAATAACACCACATATTCTCCAAAAGTCACCAGTTTAAGGAAGGATTAAGACAGAGAGACAATTTAAGTCAAAATTAGGGACTGTTAAGAGATATGTACATGTCAGTCCCATTAGTGGCAGGGAAGGGCACCTCTGTGTTAGCAGTGGTACTCTCCAAGAATAACACACAGTGCCTTGCCATCAGTCTGAGCCACAGGGATTTACTAACTGGGGCATAGCATCTGTGCTGTGAGGTATGTTATTCCTTTTCTTTTCTTTTTTATTTTATTTATTTATTTATTTATTTAGCATTTGTTGACCAGGAAAGTCCGACTAGGTTCCACAGAGCCTGTTTTCAGCGGAGGTCCGGGGAGAAATGCTCCAGATTCTCTATCATATCATATCATATCATAACATATTCTCTAGTGGTGGAATATAATTCTTCAGTGCCACTTGGATGATTACATTAGCTCCAAATGAAGATGTTTCTACTGAGTCTTGTTTTAATTCAGCCAATGACACAAAGTGACACATGACAAATTTAAAATATACTAAAGGATCTACAGTTCTATAAGGTACTTGCCAGAACAACAGACGTTTGAGGAGAGGTCTTTATAAACAGTAAACCATAACATTTTGATTTAACCATCTTCTATTTCCTTTGTCCCACGTAGATTTCCCTCAGCTGTAACTTTCCCACAAGGACTATCACTTGTCTTGCACCTACTTAAGCACTCAGTTTCACATTCGGGTGCCATCGGTAAGACTGATGCTGACTCAACTTCTCGCTGGTTCTTTGAGCATGATGCCCCCCCAGAGAATGGTATGCTTGTCTGGTCAAGTACAGTGCCGATGACAAACACATAGTAACATAAGGAAGTTTGAAAGTTGTCAGACATTTGGTGCACAGGATTAAGGCTGTAGTCCAGCGTTTGTCACTGACCCTCCATTTGCCCACTGTGTGACTGAACAAATCAGTTAATTAGCGAGTCGAGTTCCATATTCTGAGTCTGAAAAAGGATGAAACGAATCAGTGCTGTAATACTAACAAACAAACAAACAATTAAATAGATAAATATGGAAGCAATAATAAATGTAGAAATACTTGTTCTGCACACAAACAAAAAAAGTGTAGAACTATAATATGTGCCCTATACAGCAGTAAGGACAAGAGGTAGCTTTACTGTTACAGTGACCTTTCTTGAGTTCTAGTTCTAGGTCAGTAGGCTACAGGCCCACCACTGTTCAATTACCTAGGATAGCTTTGTTGAATAAAACCTGATGTAACATCAATCAGTAAAACATTTTTAATGACAGTAGTCGAGATGACCAAATCACCTTGAGTCAATTTCTTCCTCACCATATGGTTAGTCCTGATGCAGTACATAGTCTGTGATCCATTTTCTCTTCTTTGGAGGACACCATGAATCACAGATGATGACTAAAGGGGTTGATCTACATGGTACTTCCCCGACTGGACACCACTTACAGCCTGTGCTGCTGTCTGTGACTCTGCTCAAGTTTGGATATGCTCTGTTGGCATACCTCTGACGTTCAACTGGGAAGGTTGGGTTTAAACCCAGTATTATTTATTTATTTATTAATTAAACATTTGTTTACCAGGAAAGTTCGACTTGGAACAAAGACAATTTTCAGTGGAGGCCCGGGGAGAAATGCTCCAGATGCATGTCTTTGAAACATGGGAGGAAACCTGCGCACCAGGAGGAAATCCACATGAACGCAGGAAGGACATGCAAACTCCACACAGAAGGCACCCCAGCTGAGAATCAAACCGGTGAACCTCTTGTTGTGAGGTGACAATGCTACTGCTGCACCACTGCATCAAGTACCTTATATCCTTCAGATGGAAATGCCCAGCATGTTTTGGGGAGGTCAGAGGAGCGCCTCACAGATATGGGGAGAACATGCAAACTCCACATAGAGAATGAACAGAGGCCAGGACTGAACTGTGTACCTTGTGTTTGTAGATTGAAGCTATGTTGTAAGTGTATCTTTCCACTTTTCCAGTCTGTGCAGCATGCTGTTGCATTCTGTGGGTCTCCTCATTTTAAAGGCTCTATTTTAAAACTCTCTGTGTACATATTTTTATTTCACTTGATTAACATCTTATTTATTGTACAGATGTCATACTGTCATCAGAACGTGCACTTTGCTGCAACTTCCCTAGCAGTACTGTCTGACATACAATTGCATTAGTCTGTTGGATGCAAGAATGAATCATTTTTTCAACTAATAGACTATCCACTTAACCTTCACTGTATGTGATCTTGCCCAGCTCTGTCATGTGCATCTATGTAAACTGATTGCTCCTTGCTGCTTGCATTGTCTCTGTGCTCCTCTCCTCTTCTACCCCTTAATCCCAGTAGCCCAGCCCCTCTTTAAATATATAACCCTTCCTCTACCTCAGAATTACTCTGTGTCTTCCAAAAATAATATTTAAACCATATATTTCCCCTTCGCTCAATATATTCCAGTTCCCTTCTCCTGCATTTCATACCTGCTATGCTGTTATACCTCAACTAACATTGCTCTAAAAATTGTAATAGAATGAGTACAAAGCTATATGAGTCTAGGTATATATTTTTTCATGCCATCACACACTATGCTCCATACGTACAACCCTCATCTTCTTCATTTTACTCTACTATTCCTTTGCACCTATGCCACTTCTCCAGTTAGCAATTTTCCACTCCAGTTATTACTTGCTTTACATGCGTTTAATATGATGTGCCTTCATAATCACTGACACGTACCTTTTTGGTATGATGTTAATATGCAGTATTATGCCCAAATGGATTCAACTCCTACATTTATTATTGGCACCTAAATCATTTCCACTCAGACTTTATGGCCAAAGTTCACTAAAAATGCCATTGAGGCCTGAATAACTCAACTTACAACATGTTTTTTCTTCTTACGAAAATATTTGATTAAGTGTAAAAATCAGTCATTGATTTATATCACATTTCAGTTCATTTTTATCTTTGGAGATGTAGAACCGCAGGTCCCTGTACACCTACATGCAGCAGCCAAACAGTGTTTCTCGCAACATGTCAAAAAGCCTTAGGCTAGCATCAGCCTCAGTGAAGATAAAGAGTGTGATTGACTACAGTCTCATGATCTGTACGAGTGCTACCAATTTATATGGTGCAGTACAGGCTTTTAATCTGCACCATTAATATACATGGTGTGTACCAGGACCACAGCTGGGTTATTTGGTGCTGTGTGTAATTTCCCAATCTGGCACCCCATCAACTATAAGGACTAATAAAAAAACATGTAAATAAATAAGCAGACATGAAGCTCATTAATGCTTTTGCCATGACTGAAAAAATATGGTATCAGCATTCAATTCTGAGTGACAGTGCTGTACTTCCACATCATTTGTATCTGCCAATCACAGCCCCTAAGACTTTGTGTCTGGGGTAACCACTCCCTTCAACCCATGCTAGCTACACCTCTGGGGTGCACTGCTGCCTTGAGTAATAGGCTTTATACTGTGAAGCTGCAGATCAGAATTATAATCACTGACTCCCCATGAGCTTATCCTCCTCAGACTGTGCTCAGTACCTTCTGTGCAAACTCACCAATAGAAAAGAACTTGTCCAACTTTGTTTTGAATATAAACATACACACAGGAGTGGTTAGTTTATGTCTCCAGTATCAACAATTCCTTTCATGCCTTTTAGGTAATGCTGCCCCAGATGGACCACATCAGTACACCATAAACACTATCGCTATGTTCCCTTAAAACAAGACAGTTAAATATTTGTATGGTACCAGTAGCTTGGGGAGTAGCTTTTCAAAAGGTTGAAATCAACAACAATTTGTAAGTCATTCAGTGTATATTTCCTTAAGTTAATAATAAATAAATCTGCAAACACAGGTATTTAAATTGAATAGTAAAACTCTTTAAATGAAGTAAATAAAATAAGCAATGCACTTTGAACAACCAATTACAGAGACAGCTTTAATGTTGCAGAAAGAAAATAAAGTGTATTTGAACAGACAGCATAAAGAAAAATGTTAACACTTTATGTGGATCTGTTACTCTCAGTAGCTAAAGAGATATACTGGATATCTGTCTACCACTGACTTAAACGTGTAAACAGCAGGAACATTATTCCACAGATAAATGAAGTCCAATTTGAGCTCTGTTTTAGGAATGCAGTCCACTATGCACAGCCCAGAAGTAAAGTAGTAACAGACTGACTAACAATCTTTCTGTATTTAATGGACTACAAGGCAGTTCTTCCTGTTTGGATTTAAAAGTGGACGATGCTTTTCCTGCTTTCAGAGTAATTTTTCTTTTGAGGGGAGGCTGAGTAGAAGAAGATCATTTCCAAATAACATTATGCATCTAGGGACTACAAATCTATGCACATTTAGAAATAAAATTCAGCTTCAGCAATCTGCCATGTTTTTACTGTAAGTTATATTCTTTCATTTTATACATCTTGAAAAACAGCATACTACATAAGTGAAAACAGCCATTGGTTTTGTAATAAAAAATAATTACAATTACTTCGAAGAAGTCTTACTTTTACTTTTCTACAAATAGCATAAGCCACAAATGGTCTCCCGTTACCCAGTACCTTTCTGTTATGTCTGGAGCACATTACATTAAAAAAAGTATATGTGTGTATGAATACATACATATATATATATATATATATATATATATATATATATGTGTGTGTGTGTGTGTGTGTGTGTGTGCCTGTATACATAGATAGGTAGATATATATATATATATGTGTGTGTGTGTGTGTGTGTGTGTGTGTGTGTGTGTGTGTGTGTGTGTGTGTGTGTGTGTGTGTGTGTGTGTGTGTGTGTGTGTGTGCCTGTATATATAGATAGGTAGATATATGTATATATATATATATATATATATATATATATATATTTATATTTCCTTTGAATACTGCCCCATGTTCGCACTTCCCATTAGTTCATCTGAGTCTCATTTTATAGGCTCATAGGAGGTTACTAGGCTAATGGCCCTGAGGCCCTTATAAGCCTAGCCAAGAGTTTTTCCCCAGAAAGAAACCTCAGTTAGCACCTGTTGCCCCTGTAAATGAGGGACACAGGTGGAACCCCTGGGACAAATTTGTGGTTTCCCATCCACTCATTAAGGTTGCACTTGAAGAGGGTCAGTGAGTTACTCTGATGTGTATAGGGAGTCTATTCCAGAGACAGGGCAGCCTCTGGGAGACAAACCTGTCTCAACAACAGTTTTTTTTGATGTCACATATTAGATTCAGGCCTTTTGAGCAGGTAGTGCGTGAGTAGTTAGACTTATGGATATGGAGCATCTCTAGTAGGGCAGGGTCCAAGATTGCCTTGTAGGCAAGACACATTTGCTCTCTTTTGTCCTCTCACTTGCATGACTTTAGTCTCACAGGTCTTTCTCCATGCAGTCATTAACTAATGCCTACATACGATGGCATTTAACGACTTCTACTTGTTTTCTTCTCTTGCACTGCCTCTCATTTCTGCTCACATATCTCCCTGTATGACCAGGCTGTAAAGTTCTTGATGACTTCCCTCATATTGGCCTCCTGCTCTTGTCTGTTTTTCCTGCTATTGTTCCATTTTGCATTTCTTCCCACCTCCTTTGACCAATTCATCCTCCTCAAGCCCTCTGAGGTCCCACACTGGGTGTCTGGATCCCCTGAGATTTCAAACCATCTGGGGCCCTGCACTAGGTGTCTGGATCCCTTGATACTTCAGTTGCAGCGTCTTTTGTGTGATGGTATGTTCTTCTTCTTATTATTATTATAGGTCTGTCCTTGCTTTTACAGTGATTGCTACTGGACTGGTCTCTTCTGCTGGTTTTCTGCTTCGACCAGCTTCTTGTTTTTCTTAATGTATCTTTTTGTGCACTCCCCTCAAAATCCCTCTATTTTTCATGTTCTTTTCTCCATTTCTGTCATGTGCTATGTCCAAGATCTTGTCCACCTCACTGATCTTGTCAACATCACTCTGTGTGTCTTTGTTTACTTTTTTTATTTTTTTACAGGTGCATCTACATGAGATGTTCTTCATGAAGCTTTTCATTCTACCTCCTCTCTGCTCCTCTTTAAGTTTGTCTGCAAGTCCATTTCCGGTGGGATATTTGAATTTATCTCTTTTTCTTCCACTGTGCAGTCTCCAAAACAAAAGCTCACACTTCTCCCTCTGCATTGAACCTGTGTTTGCTTCCCTTCCATATTATTGCTAAGAGAGCAGAGTAGATAATCTATGCAGGGATTCCCTGGGCTTTCAGTGGCCTAACAAGTCCGTCATCCCTTTTCTTAGTTTGTGCAATGATTTGGAATAAACTTTCATCACTTTTACAATCACACTATTGAAGGGTATCAGTTTAAGTACTCTGGCTTGCCTCATCACTTCTTTAATTTTATAGTTGTACAACAACTGAATGTGTGCCTCAGTAGCCCTCCTCTTGTTTTTGTCATTCTACAAAGTCTGTGGATTATATCTGTCATCGGTTCTTATAATCTGGGTATGTGAAATGCTTTTTCTGAGTTCCTGCACCTCTGATATCAGAACTGCCCTGTCCTCTTCTAAGTACAGGATTATTTCTTACATCCTATTCACATCTCTTTGTCTATTGCCTGTTGTTTCTCTGATTTGGCCTATACCATCAGTGACTGCCATTTTGCTTTGGAACAGTTTACAAAGCTATTCTTCCAGTGGAGCTGCTTTAAACTTGACATCTGCAGCTCCGTTTTTCTCTTTGTCCTCAATCCTGTGATGTTTCTTATTTTTTTTCACCTGACGCTGGTTGATTAATTACTTTTTACTTGAGCCTTTGTCCAGAGCTCTGAGCTTAAGCAGCCATCTTGTTTGCACTCTCTGGTGCCCTCCCTCAGAGCAGTTTTCAGTGATCTCAAAAGGGTATTTCAGACAGTCAACCTTTCCTTTTTACTAGGCATACCGGCAAAATGGGGCTTTCTTGAAGGAGCGTTCTTAATACTTTTCGGATATAACATTCGGAGTCATTAACACCATTATATCTTCTGACAGCAGCATATTCTGAGCAGGTGTACCCCATGGTTTGGTTTTGGGACCACTGTATTCCCCAGGCCCTGCTTTGTTACCACTGTCATTCTCTTTCTCAGAGCTGAATCTACCCATATAGCCAGGTCCTTAGATGAGTCTACACTTTTAATCACTGTGTGCTATATTAAACATTCACCTTTCAATTTATGCCTACCAAATCTCGTATGCTCAGTTTTTGATGTATTTATTAGCATATTATTCTCCTGTGGGCAAATAGTCAATTTAGTCAAGTTATTTTGCAGACATGCTTTATCTGTAACACGTGTAATCAGTTTACCCAATTTCAAATTGTCTGCATATAGACTGTAGAACACCTCAGATGAAAAAGTAAGGTTTGAAAGATACAATCTAAACAAGTAAGGGGCTAGGACAGAGCCCTGTGGGACACCCTGACTGTAACCAAGAATGTCACCTGTCCAGTTGCTGTATGATACTTGACATGTCCTATTTGTAAGCCATGCAGTTATCCATCTTGTCAAGAGTACATAAATAGCTAGTTGTACTAACTTATTGATCGGTGTTATGTGTATGATCCTGTCAAATGCTGAAGTTAAATCTATATAAATTACATCATAGTACAATTTATCTTTCATAGTTGTTATTATATTGCTATAGAACATCATGTAATAGTGTTATGTAGTGACAATAGATCTTTTTTTCAACATATGCATGCGGATACATGGTTTCAACTCCCAACATATCCAGTTCTGACAATAACTTGTCCAATATTACCTTCTCCATTATTTTTCCACAACATGAACGTAGACTTAAGGGTCTATATGATTCTGGGTTTTTCCTACTCCCCTTTCCCTTAAAGACAGGTTTAATAAGTGCATGTCTCCAATCTTGAGGAATCTCCCCATATTTATATGACCTAGTGAATAATAGATATAATGGTACTGTAAGTTCTTGCTGAAGTGTTCTCAGGTCATTGTTACTAATTCTGCCTCCTCCCTGTGCTTTGTTTTGATCCATTTTGTGCAGTTCTTTTTCAATATAATGTAATTTGATTCCAGTATCTGGGGTTACCTGGATGTCACTAGGACAACTTACTACCCCATTTTGTGGAGCCAAACTGTTTTGCATAATATTTTGTAAATATGTCTATAATCTGTTGTGTCTGAGAATACATTTTAGAATCTGCACCCAGTTTATCAATTTGTGTATCTTTACTCCTTCCACATCTTGTGTATCTGTAAAAAGGTTTCCTATTGTGCTCAATATCTTTATATAAATGTTCTTCAAATTTTTCTTGATCTTGTCTAACACTATGCTTAATGTGTTTGTCCAGCTTGTTTATTTCAGTTTTCAAAGTTGTAGTTTGGCCTCTCTTCCATTTCTTATATTTTTTTGTCTCTCACCTTAATCAGATAGCTTGTTCTTATGAAAATATATCCCCTGATGTATGCCTAGATCCTGATGTTAAATGTTTTTTTTTTATTATTATTTTTTGCACTCAGTTTCTCTTTCAAAACTTTCCACATTCCATCTGCAGTTTTTCCACTGAACACCTCACTCCAGTTAGTTTTATACAGTAACTGGTTTACGTCCCTATAATCTGTAATTAACCTTCTGTGCATTGGTTTGATTTCAGTTTGGCAGAATTATCTAGCAATAAATTAACCTTTATAACCTCATCATCACTGCACATCAATGGTGGTAAAACTTGACTTGAAGTTACAGTAATTTCTTTCGGAACACAAACAATGTCTAGTATGTTCCATTCCCTGGCAGGTTTTTTACAATCTGAAGCTATTGTTGTTCCTGAATATAAGGGTGTGAATAATTTCCTTACTAATGTTGTTGAATGAATATTATTCCTATTTGTTTCTGGTAAATTTAAGCCCCCAGCTAATATTATTCTTCCCTGCTATGTTTCATATGTATGTATGTACTCTAGGTCATCTGCACTTGACTTTTGTGGTCTATACACTCCAACAATTGTTATATATTCCAGGGTTGCCTTTATTGTCACAGCTACACAGTCTATAGTATCGGTGTTATCAATGAACATGTAATAATCCCAGATCTCAGAACAATCTTTAATTGCTATCATAACACCTCCACCTGATTTTTTGTTAGCATGTCTGTTGCAGTAAGAACATTTATACCCTGACAAAACTGGTTTCCAGTCATTGTTCTTTAACCGTGTTTCACAAGCAATAACAACATCAATCATGTGGGAATGTAGCAAATTTTCCAATTAAAAAACTTTATTATTAATGCTCCTAACATTAACAGCCATCAGAGAGGCATCAAATGTTGTTATCTGTGAGCTGTTAAATTTTTGACATGGAAAAAATCCTGCCTAGTGTTTGTCAAATATAGTAGTGCTTAGTAGCTCGTTTGGAGTACAAGGAATTGTACTGGCAATTAATTTTTAGATGCCAGTAGCTCCCCAGGTTTAAATGAAATTGTTTGTGTCTTTCTGCTTTTCCCGGTTAGGGGTCACCACAGCAGAACTCCGGTCCGCTAATGATTGGCAGTTGATTTTTACGTACCGGCTTGCCAGGCCTGATGCACAACCTTCAATGAAGGTACGTCCATTCACGCATGTCTCCATGCAGAAGACGCTCTAGCTGAGAATTGAACCGGACAGCGTCTTACTGTGAGGTGACAATGCTACCGCAGCACCACCACCGCGGGTCCAGGTTTAAATGAAATGTTATCTTTAAAACCTGTTTTGAAATTAAGATCTGTAAAACTATAAAGTTTACAAAATTTTACATACATTTTATATGTACAAAGGTACATTTTTTACATTTTTTATATTTTATATGTTTATACTTAATATGAGCTATCATTCAATTGGTTCTGGTATTAAGATGCTATGTCCTTATTTATATCAATTTTTAAAACTATTCAAATTTACATATATTTTGTTATTTATGTTATTTTAACACAAGATGGTGCGATTTCACATGTTTTTAGACTAGTTAGTTTTGTAAGGGCCAGTTTTAAAGTCAAGTATCATACATTCTGTACGTTTTAATTTATTATTCAACAACCAATATGAAGTTTCATATGTAAAAGAATTTAGCCTCTCTCACTTTATACTGTTAAGCTGTTTGTTTAATTAATTATTAACACTGTCAAGCTATTTAATTAACTAAACTTGTTTAATTTATTCTGTGATGCTATTGGATGTTTTTAAAAATCTACATATATATATATATATATATATATATATATATATATATATATATATATATATAAGAAGGGCTTGTTTTAAGTCATTTTATTCTGAAGAAGTTAATTGACGAAAATGTAAGGAGTATTCGCTGTAGCGTTTTTTTATGTGAGGTGCTTGTTTTTGGTTTTCCTTGCTTGGTGTGTATTAAAGACATGGCTACAACTGCTGGACTTGCTGTGCCTGGATTATTTTCTTAGTTTGGTGTTTTGGCATGGGGACCACTTTCTGTGTTTATTAAATATAGTAGCGGTATTAAAATGATAAACTATTTGCTGTGCAGAGATTTTGTTTATTTAAATTCTGTGGGGCTGCCATAGTGTTTGAAAGTGCTTGTAATTCTGTTTTTTTCTGTCAAAAAAAGTAACTTTTATGGGTTGGTAGTTTACTGGCATCGTTGCTTGTTTTCCCTAGGATAGAGGCACCATTTTTGGCTTGACCATGGAACAGATTGTCACTCCCATGATCTGTCCTTCTAGCCACAAAGATTTGAAATGTTGACACCCATTAGAACAAGTCCCGAAACACAGAGACTGAATGGTCAAAAAATGGACCTATATATATTAAATATGAGATGGTAATTTCTCAGGATATTCCCTTTTCTTCAAGGTATGGCGATCTTGGAATTGGTATATACAAGTTTGGGGGGGTTCAGAGGGGCTTGCCCCCTTGCAAAAAATGTTTAAAGAAGAAGAGTGATATTTGAGATTCGCTCTTTTTCTGGGTTGAGTGTCGATATTTCAGTAGAGAGCTAGATGCACTGAATTTCATATTTTATAGATGTAGATATATGTATATATGTATGTATATATGTGTGTGTGTGTATGTGAGTGTGTGTGTGTGTGTGTGTGTGTGTGTGTGTGTGTGTGTGTGTGTGTGTGTGTGTGTGTGTGTGTGTGTATCATCATCATCTTCTTTCGGCTGTTCCCATTAGGGGTTGCCACAGCAGATCACC